>NC_142936.1:37116395-37143895 GCF_046866305.1 Octopus bimaculoides | reverse complement strand
ATTCACTGGAAAGTAGCACTTTCCTTTCCACCTTCACTTTCCTTTTCAATTGAAACTTAGAAAAAGTCGATGAGACTTGATCGAAGAGGAAGGGATCTTTTCTCAATCCTTCCAGCCTCGTCCACCACAAACTCCTTTTATCATAGCCACAAGACAAAGGAACACCACCTTCCTTGCTTTGTTAAGAGTAGTGGGGCCATCCCCATGACAGATTCGGCCGTTCGGCAGATTTGTCCCACATTCGATAACAGCTGCTCGACGTAACTCTACGAGCTACCGTTTAGCGACATAGAACCCGGTGCTACATGATTTCGAAGTGAACTTCTCAATCACGCTGTCATGCCTGCACATATAATTTCGTTATAAATAATGAACGCGCAGGGGTTTTATTTTGTGCCAAATTCTACATGTGTTGCAAAGAACTTTGCAGTTCTTTGATACCTACATGAGTACCTTTCTGACAGAGGCATTATTTTGGATTATGCAAGGCGGCGAGCTGGCAGAAACTTAGCACGACGTCTGTCTTTACGTTCTGAGTTCAAATTCTGCCAGGTCGACTTTGCCTTTAATCCTTTCGAGGTCGATAAATTAAGTACCAGTTGCGTACTGGGGTCGATTTAATCGACTGGCCTCCTACCCCAAATTTTCAGGCCTTGTGCCTTGAATAGAAAAGGATATTTTACATGGATACGTATACGATGCTGAATTGATAAACCTGAATTACCACAAGTCAATATCGAAAGCATTATGAAAGCTTAAAGATATTAAGTTAATGCATATACTGTATTGATAGCGGTAACGAAAATATTTCAATACATTCTCTCATTGTGTGTACGGTCAATCTTTACGCTATGTCCACACTCATTAAAGGATATCACATATATCTTGATACAAACAGTTTAGTTCTCTTGAGAAATAGTCTTTGGTTGCGGTGATTATGTAAGACCTTTCTAGAATGTCAGTTGTTTGTAATGTTTCAACGAAGTCCTAAACAGGTGTGTGTGTGTGTGTGTGTGTGTGTGTGTGTGTGTGTGTGTGTGTGTGTGTGTGTGTGTGTGGGTGTGCGTGCGTGTATGTAAGTGTGAATGACCTACTCAAATGCCAACTGTAGTCTCCAATCCGGATATTAGTACAACAAAATAGCTACCTTTACAGACAGTAGTATTTCAGTGTCACTGCCATTTTGGTATCTGCCATGTGTTCAATACTCACAATTTTCCTATCTACAACATAGCAATAAATAAGTAAATGAATAAAGATTTATGTTGTACATTTGAGAAGCGTGAACGTTTAGCTTCGTTTGTGTAATATCTCTACTGTCCGTCACTAAATCATTGTGTCACTGTATAGTCCAAACTATCGGATGTCGTTATATACTGCCAGTTACAATGCGCTTCCTCGCATTGTTGTTGCTTTTGGATGATGCCACCCATCAGTCCGTCGCAAGGTTTGCCATTTACTGCTGAGCAATGAGAAATGAAGTGTCTTTCTCAAGAACACAATGCACCACCGGTCTGGGAATCGAAATTGTAACCTTGAGATCGTGAGTGTAATGCCTTAACCATTAGGCCACGACCCTTCATGCGCATTTCTATATAACCCATAAAAATATATCATTTATCAAATCCAGTGTCACTACTAAAAAATCAAGATTAGTTTATGAAGGCATACAACAAGAAGATACACATACCCCCGCCTTTATTCGTCATACATTTTTGCTTGTTTCCTTTCGTCAGTGATTCATGGATACAATGGTTCAGTGGTAAGTTCCCAGTGAACTCAGTCTATATCTTAGTTGTTTCAGTTTCGATTTTCAATCGAACCTGTTTCGCTTCAGTTAGTTTACAAGCGATTATTTCACCTTCCTACCCACGGTAGGCACACCACACAACTCCACACTGAGACCAAATGTTCTGTAATATTGGTTTCAAATTTTGGCACAAGGCTAGCAATCTTGAGGGAAGGGATAAGTCGATTACATCGACCCCAGTGTTCAACTGGTACTTATTTTATTGGCCCCGAAAGGCAAAGTCAATTTCGGAGGAATTTGAACTCAGAACATAAAGACAGACGAAATGCCGCTAAACATTTTGCCTGGCGTGCTAACGATTCTGCCAACTCGCTGCCTTAAAATGTTCTGTAGGCAGAAGAATCTGGTGCTGTTGTGACCATCACTTCATGGGAAATTATATACAAAGAGATACATCAATGGATATTGTTGATATCTGACTAACTATCATTAAACAGCTGAAGATGGACAAATAACAGACGTCTCATTGAAAGTTAGCCCGAGTCGGTCTTCACTGAGTGAACCTGTGATCAAATTTGATCAAGCTATGACCGTTTTTTTTCTTGGCATAGTGTACATCAGACTTCATTATCTAATGTGCTCGTTCTTTGGCTGCTATTTTTACTGAACACGTCGAGGATCCCTCGTTGGTTAAAGTCTAACAAGAACTTTATAATTATTAGTGGTGGTGGTGGTGGTGGTGGTGGTGGTAGTGGTAGTGGTGGTGGTAGTGGTGGTGGTAGTGGTAGTGGTGGTGGTAGTGGTGGTGGTGGTGGTGATTGATGATGGTGAAGACGACGAAAAACTAAAACTGAAGACATCAATGACATTATTGCCAACAGTGAGAGAATGTCTTTTAGATATTACTTTCCATGAGGCATGATGAGCTGACCAGAACAATCTGAAATGGAATATGAAAAGAGAAAATACAACCAAAGTCGACTATATTGAGACATAAGAGTCAATAGAATATTGAGAGACTTAAAGAGTAAAACAACCACCAAGTAACACATGACCGGCCAGATATTGTTGTATGGGACTGCAAGGAAAAATAACTATGGATTTTTGTCAAGGTGACTATGTTATCGTCTGCGTAACGATTACCGCACAATACTGGTAAAGGGTAAAGGGTAAAGACCCCCCTCCCCGCTTCGGTCATGAATGACCATGGCATTGTACCTAGAGAGTTACCCTCCGAGGCACAAGTTCAGGCAAGGTTGCTTATGGAAGACCAGCAGTCGCCCATGCGTACATGCCTCTCCTCTCCAGGCCACTGATGTTATCCAAGCGAAAGGCAGGCACCAGTAATGTTGCAACTCATTTCTACAAGTGAGTGAACTGGAGCAACGTGAAATAAAGTGTCTTGCTCAAGCACACAAAACACAACCTGGTCCAGGCTCATGATGGTGAGCCCGACGCTCTTACCACTGAGCCATACATTCTAGTAAAACAACACGTACGGATTAAGTAATTCATGACGTTATAATATTTAGTCTATAGGATTTAGTTTAAGTAAATCCCCGATTTCATACTGTTCTCTGATATACACTCTGAAAATTAAGAAAGAATTTATGTTTAATACTTAACTGGAATAACAAACATGTGTGTGTGTGTGTGTGTGTGTGTGTGTGTGTGTGTGTGTGTGTGTGTGTATGTGTGTGTGTGTGTGTGTGTGTGTGTACATATTAACTTCAAGAAGGAAAAGGCTGATAGACACTTCGAAGCTTCAGTTTGCTCCTTCAGAATAATGATCTATCTATCTATCTATCTATCTATCTATCTATCTATCTATCTATCTATCTATCTATCTATCTATCTATCTATCTGTCTATCTATCAACCAAAGCAGTATATGTATACACTCACACACATTTATACATACTCGTATTAATATGTAATCAGGTGTAGTATATAGGTGTCTGTATGTATGCTACATGCACTGATAGATACAAAGACAGTGTGCAAGTGTGTGTGTGTGTGTGTGTGTGTGTGTGTGTGTGTGTGTGTTATGCGCTTGCGAATTGCAAGATTATAACAAATGTATTGAAGCTATCTTATGTTACAGCGAAACTCATAAGTCTGTCGAGAATCCTGTGGAAGGCCAGATGGCGAGTGAATGGTGGTGGCTGGTATTGGTAGAGAGAAGAGAGAGAGAGAGAGAGAGAGAGAGAGAGAGAGAGAGAGAGAGAGAGAGAGAGAGAGAGAGAGAGAAAGAGACAGACAGACAGAGAAAGGGAGAGAGAGTGGAAGAGAGAGTGAGAGAGAGACAGGGAGAGATGGAGGGAGGGAAAGAGACATGCATGTTCGAATGCATATATATTTGTATATGTGTGTGTAAGTGCGCGCGCGAATGTGGGAGTGAGTGTGTGCGTGTGAGTGTGTATGTGTGTCTGTGAGTGTATATGCGTGCGTGTGTGTATGTGTGCGAGACCGTGCGCGCGTGAATATATTCATATATATATATGTATGCATACAAATATATGTATAATACACACACACGTTTATATATGCACACACACACACACACACACATATATATGTACACATACATACATACATACATACTTACATTCATACACACACACATACACACACAAACACAAATATACACATAGAGAAAGAGAGAAAGGGAGAGCGGAAGAGAGAGAGAGAGAGAGAGAGAGAGAGAGAGAGAGAGAGAGAGAGAGAGAGAAAGAGAGAGTTAGAAAGAAAGAGAGAGAGGGTTAGAAAGAGAGAGAGAGAGGGTTAGAAAGAGAGAGACAAAGATGGGAGATGGACTTAAACATCTTCATTCTCTTTTTACATTTCCCTTCCTACCAAGCAGCAAGCCTCTGCCAGATGGTTATTTTCTTGCCAACATAAGCGAACCGTCACAAATAAAACGCGTTGGTCGCAAAAGTTCTATTGAATGGTGAACACAGCGCCCTCTCTTCAAATGTCAAAATTCAACTTTCCTCATGGCCGACATATTTGTTTTATTTTATTACTTGTTTATTGACTCTTTTATTAACTGTTGTATTCCACTTTTTTTTTCTTTTACTATCTTCTATTCTAACAGGTTCATTCATTGGATCATAGCCATGGTGGAGTAGCTTCTTCATGCTTTAACCAACACTCGTACTTATTTTATATCGATGTCTGTCTGCTGAGCCGATAAGTTACGGGACATAACGGAATCTAGAATAAACAATACGTTATATTTTAGACCAGAGTAAACCTAAAAACACTTTTGCACACACACACACACACACACACACGCATACACATACGGTTGTATTGTTTTGAAAACTATTATATACATATATATATATATATATATATATATATAATAGACTTACTTGCAAAATAGGACGTGTGCGTTCAATAATGTAATAATACAAAGAATATATATACATGTATACACACATATATGTACATACTTACATCTACATGTGTATATACATGCATATCAGGGTACAGGACGTTAGAACAATAAACTACAGACAACGGAACGAACACATAGGAAAACGGAAAGCCCCTTGGAATATCCCTTCATCAGCTGTCTCTATTCTATCTAGACGTTTCGAAGACCAGACAGTCTGGTCTTCGAAACGTCTAGATAGAATAGAGACAGCTGATGAAGGGATATTCCAAGGGGCTTTCCGTTTCTGGTCTTCGAAACGTCTAGATAGAATAGAGACAGCTGATGAAGGGATATTCCAAGGGGCTTTCCGTTTTCCTATGTGTTCGTTCCGTTGTCTGTAGTTTATTGTTCTAACATCCTGTACCCTGATATGCATGTATATACACATGTAGATGTAAGTATGTACATATATGTGTGTATACATGTATATATATTCTTTGTATTATATATATATATATATATATATATATACGTGTGTGTGTATACATATACACATGTACATATAAATGTATATGTTTGCATATATATATATATATATATATATATATATATATATATATATATATATATATATATATATATATATATACATATATACATATATGTATTTATATGTATGTATCTCTCACTCTCTCTCTCTTTTTATATATATATACACACGGGCATACCTCGACTTAATTCGTTTCGATTAAAGTCGTTCTCGATTATAAGTCGCTTTTCAAAAATAATATATGGAAAAATAAAAATCAAGTTAAGTCATTTTACCCGACTTTACGTCTGTCCACCACAAATTCTGGAATCGTAAAATCACTAGAAAACCATTAAAAGCACATAAAATCATGTTACTGTACAATAAATAAGAAAAGCATATAAAATCTTATTAAAATATGTACAGTAAATGTTAAGATACACACCATAAAGTAGTGTAGCTTAGTGAACGAAATCATGAAATCAGCTGTGTTGTCTTATTCATCGATGTTTCGGAGCTCATATTGCACTGTAGTTCCAATATCTACCGTTAGCCGTCGTTGTCACTCGTGATTCCCGCGATTGTTTTGACTTCAGATCTGTTCACGTCTATTAATCGGCTACTTTCTCATTCTCATTCCTTTGTGACTTAATATTTGGTGCCTCCATGACTCCTAAGAAAATTCATAGTGTAAGTGCTAAGCGTCATGCTATAACGTTCGAAGATAAGATAAAACGCCATGAAAAAGGTGAAAAAGTGGTAGCAATTGCACGATCTTTTGGGATGAGTCGGACAACTGTATCGACGATTGTACATAATAAGTACAAAATTTTAGCACACATGGTTTTTATTAACCATGCATTATTGAAAATGCATTCATAAATAAAGTACAGAACTGGGAATAGTTATCATTGGTTTAGCCTAGAGACAAGTTAATTCGACTTAACACGTTTTTCAACTGAAGCCGTGTCTCCTGGAACAAATTAACGACGTAGGTTTACGGTTATTCAACTCTCTCTTTCGCATTCATATATTAACAGTTTAGATCTTAATTATAAAAATATATGAAACCATTATTCTATGCTAGTTTAGTTAATTGTAAGATAGTGTGAGGTATGCCTGTATAAGAAAAGAAAATGGAGAAATCAATAGACAGACATCAATTTATTAATACAACTCCAATTTCGAATAACATCAATCAACAATATCGAACTGCGTAAATTTGCAGTTACATTTATGGTATATTTCCACGTGGTCCCAATCACCCTCCTAAAATCATAACTCCACCGTGGTGGTTTCCGCTCGAGCGGGTACCACTCGACAACTGCGTGGGTCCACCGATTATCGGTGAGCCGGGCGACGTGTCCAGCCCATCTAAACTTGCAGCGTGTATATTCTACGATGACATCCCTCACGCCGGACTTCTGTCTGATGAGCTCGCTACTGATGTGCTCTCTCAACGAGATTCCAAGCATTGACCTCTCCATGGCTCTTTGAGCCGTTACCAATCTCTGCTCTTCTCTCTTTGTTGTAGCCCATGTTTCACTACCATATAACATTGCAGATAGACCTGTGCTATTTATGAGGTTGGCGCGGGTGGTCCTGTCCAACCTTCCCTTGAGCACACCCCTTATGCCATTAAACGCCATCCATCCGGCCCTTATTCTCTGCGAGATCTCCTTTTCGATGTCTCGGCGCATATTCACTTCCTGTCCCAGGTAGACATATTCCTTTACCTCCTCTATTTCATCACTGCCGACCACCATTCGATCTGTTGGTACGTTGTCGGACCGCATGAACTTCGTTTTCATGCGAACGGATCTAATTCTATATGTCCTTAGAAATGTTGAATAGAACTTATGGGTATATATATATATACATATACATATATATATATATATATATGAATAATAATATAAATTTAGTCAAAAGCTTAAATGTGGTACTTAAAATGTTTGAGGCACCAGAATTTGGTAGGGTAAAAACCAAAAACAAAATCAAGAGATTTGGTGAATAAAATTTGAAGAAAAGCAACAAAAATTCAATAGGTTATAGCAGTACGTACGTTTCGTATAAGCTCCATTTATTCATGTACAATGAAAATGTACAATGAAAATGTACTCCTCAGCTGCATAATTGAATTTCATTTTAGAAAGTCATTTTGTAGATCTTGACTATGCTGCTGTTCAGAATTAGATCCGTTAACTAAATCTATTAAAACTTATCTCATTAATATTTGAATTCTTGACTATGAACTTTAGATCGTTCCATTTGTGCCGCTATATTATCATTTGCATATGAGCTTTGAAAATTTATTAAAAAAATGAAAAAAAAGTTCTATTTTAATCTGTCAAATTATTACCATGTAGGATTTCATCATGAAGGAAACCATCCCGATGAGTTGGGCATTATGTTTCTGTATTTGGAATACTTAAACGCCATTTATACATTTATTGTACCCCTGAAACGGCCGTAGATGATATCCTTTACCCAAATTCATCCGAATCTGTATATATTTATTTTACCTACATATTCCCTTAAGACCATTTTAAATTTCTAGTGTTCTCTTACTACCTGGCTTTCCATATATGTATATGCGTATATACCCTTTTTTGCTATCGTACATATGTATATTTTCGGTGTGCACAATAATGTATATATGCTTAGTAAGTGTGTGTATGGGTTTGTTATAGTGTTTATGTCTGTCAATATTTTGAGGATGTGTGTGCCCTTCCTCTGATAATAATTTCTGCAAATTTCTTTTATTTTTTTCTTCCATCTTATTTCCCATACTTTTTACTCCTCTCTCCTTAAGATTTCTTAATTTTTGTGGCAGGGCATTGAAGAGATGTGGGCCTTTGAACCCTAGACTATTACAGTACCTGGTCTTGAATTCAGATAGAGTGGATGCTTCCTTTGGTACAATACAATGGCGGCCAGTTCTGGCATTTGTATAACACTCAATGCGGAAGTTAGGTTCTAGCCCTTCTAGAATTTTCCATATGTAGATTATTGCATATCTCTCACGCCTTCGCTCCAGAGAGTAAAGCTGCAGTTTTCTCAGCGTATCCGTGTGTAGCTTATCCGTCGCACTGTTTCAATATTTTTAGTGTAGTGGCGTTGGACTACATCAGTCTCTCTTTCTTTCTCTCTTTCTCTCTCTCTTTCTGTCTGTCTGTCTGTCTGTCTCTCTCTGTCTCTCCCTATATATATATATATATATATATATATATATATATATATAGGTTATGAGAGGTAATGGTGTCAAGAAGACCCAAAAGTAATGCTGAGTAAGTGCTATGGACAGACTATAGTCAAGCTCCAGGTTCGGTGATTATGCGAATGAGGAGTCAAAGGTAGGTCATATATTAGCATGCATATATATATATATATATATATATATATATATATATATATATATATATATATATATATAACAGAAAGAGATAAAAATCCAAGGTTGTGAAAGATTTCAGAACATTTATAAAGAGAAGGTCTTACAGCTGTTTCCGGGATATTTTATATATCTCTTCATCGGAGACGGTGCGAGAAAATGGTTAAGCAATAGTAATTTTATAGAAGATATGAAATAGAGAGCGAAGAGGAGGAATGAAAACAGACGTGAGATATGCAGGGATATTGTATCTGCAGTTCCATTATCTAAGCAGAATGGTATACATATAAGTTTCCTGTACCTTGTGTGTTAGCTCCAATAGCATTTAAAATTAGTCATTTCAAGCATAGAGTTTGTAAACCATGTATTGCGAAAAACCTCATGATTTTTAGATATGACACGCATATAACTGTTGCCATAATTCTGTGAAAATTTCGTTGAATTCCAACGAGTATTTTTGAAGTAAAAAAAAAATGTCGCCCCGTTACTGATTTGAAATGCAGTGTATATGTATATATGTATGTGTATATGTGTATAAACATATAGGGGAGGAGTGGCTGTGTGGTAAGAAGGTTACTTCCCAACCACATGATTCCGGTTCAGTCCCACTGCCTGACACCTTGGGCAAGTGTCTTTTACTTTAGCCTCGGGCTGACGAAAGCCTTGTGAGTAGATTTGGTAGACGGAAACTGAAAGAAACCCGTCGTATATATGTATTTGTGTGTCTGTGTTTGTCCCCGCTCCCATCGCTTGACAACCAATGTTAGCGTGTTTATGTCCTCCTAATCTAGCGGTTCGGCAAAAGAGACCGATAAAATAAGTACTAGGCATACAAAGAATAAGTCCTGCGGTCGATTTGTTTAACTAAAAGCGGTGCTCCAGCATGGCCACAGTCAAATGACTGAAACAAGTAAAAAGAATAAAAAAGAATATTTATATATATATATATATATATATATATATATATATATATATATATATATGTATATATATATATGTAATATTATGTAATATATATGTATTATGTATGTGTGTATGTATGTATCTATGTAATAAATGTAATATTTGTAGGGGCGTAAATGTATTTTATAAGGTTACTAGAAAACATGACACATATTTCTTTCCATCTAAAAGCAATGTGCATCAATGCATATATGCAATATTGTTAGCCATCAATAGACCATAAAAGAGAATATTTTTTGATCTGCAATTCTGACCTGTTGCTTTCAGAAGTGGAAGCTGTCTTGTTTGAGAACATAACATGACATGGTGTGTATGATTCTGATATGGAGAACAACGAAGGCAAAGGTACTAAAACACAATTTGTGTATCTATAAGTATAGAGATATCTATGAAAACGCTGAGGCACATACATATATATTTATATATTCGTACATATCAATATATGCATGTATGCATGTATGTTTGTGTGTGTGTGTGTGTGTGTGTGTGTGTGTATGTATACAATCCGATGAAAGCTAAACAGGCCGAACATTAGAAGATACTATCAACATTTTTCTTGTTAAAGAATATGTAGTCCATAAAAAGTACTGAATAGTCCTTCAGTTTCATCTAAAATTATTTTTATTATATAACACACACATATATGTATATACATACATACATACATACACACACACGTATACAAATACATACGTATATGCACATATTTATGTATATATATATATATATATATATATATATATATATATATATATATATATATATATATATATATATATATATATATATATATACACACACTCACACACACATACTTGCATCTGATCATACGTAATTTGTTTAAGTCTATTAATTTGGAAGGATAAAGGTTGTAATGTCACTTTGGTGAGTGGTTATCACAGCGATACGGTTTACAGCAGACGCACCGCTAACATTCTGCAAACGATATTAAAACTTTTCTGCCTTCCTAATGTGTGTATGTATGTGTGTGCGTGTGTGTGCGTGCGTGCCTGCGTGTGTGCATGTATTAGATAGATAGATAGATAGATAGATAGATAGATAGATAGATAGAAAGACAGATAGATATGAATATAAATTTGTTCGAACGTATATGTATATATGTATCTATGTGTATGTGTGAGTGTGTCTGTGTATATATATAACAACTCAAGCTATACTTCCAATCAAGATGGCCACCGTTTTGTAAAAATAGCAGGTCAAAATATCAGATCAACAATATATGTATGTCATATGCTGAGTCGGTGTCCAACTGAGTTGCATATGTGCATAGAAGTGCACCGCGTTCAGAATGAAAAGGAACATGTGTCATTCATCTTATTTCTATTAACCTTACTTACGAACCGTTACCGAAAATGCTGGTTTATTGAAGTTTTTCCTACAGTTAAACAGCGCACACCAACCGTTCACAGCTTAAATAAGCACAGACATCCCTTCAAGTACTCACTCACAATATATATATATATATATATATATATATATATATATATATATATATATATATATATATATATATATTCGCGTATTTGTCTATTTATTCATTAATTCATTATTAGATTTGTTTGTAAAGTCAGATTTATGTATATGTATATTTATAAAGTTTGTCACTTCATGAACGACAGAGACAGGACAGCCATGTGTGAGAAAATAGCACGAAGTGAAAGTTTCATTTATAAATTACACACATACACAAACACACGCGTATTCATACATATGTGTACGGATATAAGGCGGTGCGCTGGCAGAATCATTATTGCGCAGGGAAAAGTGCTTAGCTGCTTTTCTTTCGACTCTATGTTCTGAGTTCAAATGTTGCCGGAATCTATTTTGCCTTTCAGCATTTCAAGGCCGAGAAAATAAGTGCCAGTTGAATACAGGGGTCACTGTAATCGACTAATCCCCCCACCCGATGTCTCGGAGGTGCTCCGCGAACCGGTCAGTCAAGCGGTGTCCCATTTGACCGGTGTACAGAGAAGGACAGAAAGACTAGGAAATGCAGTAAATGACGTTGCTAGAAGTGACATATATATATATATATATATATATATATATATATATATATATATATATATATATATATATATATATATATAATTGATTAAGTAACCAGAAGATGAATTTGTATTCATCTTTATTTTGTACAACGATCGCTTCGACCCATCCTGCTACTGTCTCTTGTGGGTGGGTCTCCGTTCCCTAACTAGACGGGCATGTAACAACATAACAGCCTAAACTTAGGATCTTTAGCAATATACCACTTTATGTATCGATGTATCTGATGTGACCCAGACTGCAAATGGATGCAATACAATATATTGAACGGAGTCCCTCTCATAAGGGACAGTAGCAAGATGGGTCGAAACAATCGTAGTACAAAATAAAGATTAATACCAAATCCATCTTCTGGTTACTTAATCACTTATTAATTTCAACTAATACTGCGGGGTTCCTGAAGTAGATCCAACGGAAATACACCGCAAGTGCGGATGACACCAAGTAGCCCAAACTGTGCCAGTGCTCTACTCTACACTTCGACATACACCCATTAGTCCAAAATATTAAATATATATATATATATATATATATATATATATATCCACAGGCATGACATAACCATACAAACTGTTCTGGTATGGTCATGTGATGCGTATGAATGAAGAAAGCTGCATAAAGAAGTGCCGATCTCTACTTGTTGAGGGGTGGAAAGGCTAGACCCAGGAAGACGTGGGCCGAAGTAGTGAGAAAGGATATTCAGAAACTAGGCCTCAATGAGGAGATGACAAGAGACCGAAACTTCTGGCGATTTGCTATGCTAAGTAAAATCGTGACCATCCATACATACAGATTCGTCCCTCTCTCAGCCGAGGGCCCCTTGTCCAGAGAGCTCGCGGGAGATACTGTCATGTAAAAGCAACTGTACCGGTGACACGTAAGAAGCCCCTGTGTCGGTGTTACGTAGAAAAGCACCCCTTCAGGGATACGTGCAAAGCTCCCATGCCGGTGCCATGTAAAAATCACCTGTGTCGATGCCGCGTAGAAAGCATCCGTGCTGGTATCAAACACAAAGCACCCGTGCTGGTGTCACACACACACACACACACACACACACACACACACACACACACACACACACACACACACACACACACACACACACACACACACACACACAACACACACACAAACACAGATCAGAAGAGTTTATTTCAAATTCCATGCTACTTAGCGTTTCAAAGCCTCTGATGGGACTTATCATCGGGTCAGTAGAACAAACACTGCGGATTTCCTGACGTAGGTCCTGTGAAAATTATATCGTTAGTGTGGATGACATCAGGTAGCCCAAACGGTGAGTGTGCTTTAATAGACATATTACTAAACAATATACCCAAAGTCCAAGTAATTACAGATATATATGTGTATCTGTGTGTATGTATATATATATATATATATACATATATATATATATATATATATACATATATATATATATATATATATATATATATATATATATGTGTGTGTGTGTGTGTGTGTATGTATGTATGTATGTATGTATGTATGTATGTATGTATGTATGTATAGTTAGTGAATTGGTGCAAGGCTGGTTGGGGTATAAAGGAAATCGACGAAACATTTGTAAACAGAGCAAAATAAAGAAATTTGCTAATGCCGTTCTTTGATGTTTTTAATATACATGTGTGTGTGTGTGTGTGTGTGTGTGTGTGTGTGTGCGTGTGCGCATGTGTGTGCATGCATGTGTGTATTTCGGCCAGGTGCTCTTTCGAAATCCTTGCTATCGTACTTTTTATTTATTAAACTTCGAAACCTGAGAAGCATAGGACGTAATTTTCTCTGGGAATATTCTAAGATGATAGCTTCACATACACACATGCACAAATACATGCATAAAATACAAACATCTATATATACTGTTCCTATAATTGTTTAAGTGTGTGAGTAATAATATCTTCCAGTTACTAGGAGCCAATACGTATTCCTATACATACATACATACATACATACATACATGCATGCATACATACATATATATATACATAACTATCCTGATTACAAATTCAGCTTTATACCTGTAGTTATTGGTACACTGCCTAAATACCAAACTTGAGAAATTAGGCTTCTCAAAATCAGAAAGGAGAAAGCTGATTCGAAGCCTACAAATCCAATTCATCACTGGAGCTGCAAAAATCTGTAAAACTTTCCAGAAGTTTATCATTTAAGTATATATGAGCATGTCTAGATTTGCAAGTATATGTATGAGAAGACATACATAAAACAAAACATACAAATCTTCACATATATTGATACATACTTACATACAAAAATACCCTGGATTTAGGTTAGAAACTGGCTCCTTCTCTATTGGCAGGAAAACTTGAAATAAAACTGAATAACATACATACATACATACATACATACATACATACACACACATACAAACTCACACACACATACTTATATACATACATACCTGTACATTCTGATTTCTTCATTGTGCTTCGAAAGTTTTCAGAGATAATTATTTGGAACAAAAAGTAAATCAGTGAATCTCGAAGTGCAAAAGACTAAAGTTTTGCATAGTGGTCTCCATCGGAAAAGATTTAGTTGACTAAAGTAGGAAATGTTTTTGCTTATTCAACAGCAACATTTGTATACACTGAAATATGTATTCTTGTTTAGTGAGAGAGTGATGGGCAAGACTCATAACGTTCACAGGGCGTCCGAAAGTGATTGACGAGAAAATAGAGAATAAAAATCAGTTGATGGGTTGCTGCAGTTGGTAGAAGCACATCAAGATATGGTGCTAACTCCAGATCAGCAGAGTCGAATGTTCGCAACAGACAGCCAGGCAGAGGTGTTAAACCAGGCTCGGATTAAGTCTACGAGGCAAAAACAAATATAGTTTCAATTTACCAAATGTCACACAAAGACTGCAGTTCATTAGAAACCTTTATTAAAAGACATTTGCTTAAGGTGCCGTACAATAAAATCGAATACAGAATACATCAGAAACTTGTGTATTAAATTAAATTCTACTACACTTGCACCCACCGTCAGAGCAAAACTGAGCCTAAGTAAGTTGTATCAGTCATGATGAAATAGGACAGACCGAAACGTTAGATTCAGCTTAATCTAAAAACAGCAAAAAACATCTCTTCATTTTTTTTTCTATTTTTTTATCTTATTGAATGTAAAATAAGTAAAATGTAGGAGCCTTGACACTAATATTTTAACGCACGCGCACACACACGCATACACACACACATACATACACCGCACATGTTATGGAGTATTCACACACGGACAACAAAACTAACGATTTAGTGCCTATCACTGAATCGAGGTGGCTTTTTATAAAATCAGATTAGTTTCGAGAAGTTTACGAATTTTACTGGAATAATTCAGTTTTAAGCTTTAAGCAACGCACTCAATGGTGCTCACCCGTACGGAGGCATGAATGTAACTGTGTCACAGTGTGTATGAACACAACGCACACACACACACACACACACAAACATGCATGTACATACCTATTCATTATAATACTTAGAATATTGAGTATGGAAGGATTATAAATACATACACGTATATGTGTGCGAGTTTCTGTGTCTATGTATGTATACATATGGTCTTGCAGATATGAGATGTGTATTAATATGTGGATGTGTTTGTATGTGTGTATCTGTGCATGTGTGTTGATAACGTGTGTTTTTAATGAGTATGCGAATAGGGGTATGTGTATGAGCGTGAATGTGTGTGTGTGTGTGTGTGTGTGTGTGTGTGTGTGTGTGTGTGTGTGTGTGTGTGTGTGTGTGTGTGTGTGTGTGTGTGTACGTGCGCGCGGCGTCATTGATATGCTTCTCTCAATCTCCAGCTCACACACGATCAGACAACGATCCTGAGATTAAAACGTGACTTTAGCCAAAAGCTGATTTAACGATTAACGATTGACTACTTCTAAGTGGATTAGAATCCTCCTGAGAAGTCCCCCTTACCTGAGTCTTTCTTGGCTCCAGGTTATTCGGTACAAATAATTTCATTGGTGCCGACTGGTTTCCATTTCGAATATACAGGCCGCAGATAATACATAGAACGACACAACAGCCACCACCAACAACATCTCAATGAAGATGACCACCGTCACGTCCTCCGTCGCCTCCTCCTCCGCTGCCGCCGCTGCCTCCTCCACTGCCGCCTCCTCCACTGCCGCCGCCAACACTGCCCCCACTTCTATCACTATCACTATCACCATTACCATCAACTTCCACCACCACCTTGTTACATTAATACAAAAGCTGGGCAAGTGGAGATTCGGTGGAGTGATGGGAAAGTAAAAAAAAGAAGTAAAAGAGGAAAACGAAGAAGATAGTGTAGGGTGAGGAGAGAGGGGGAAAAATAGGACAGAGGGGATGATTATTGTTCCGTTAACTCTTTGCACTCACGGGTAGGCTTTTACGGGGCGATTTCGTTTGACTATCCCTACTGGAGGTCGCAAAAGTGGGTGGCCGCAAAGTTTTATGTTTACGGTTGAAAATAACGATGTTTCTGCTAATTAGCGAGCCATGAATATAAAACCATGCGGCCGCCCGCTTTTGCGTTTTCATGGTTATATTGTGAAGAGAAATCGCACCCGCTAAAATGTACATGCGAGTTCAAACGAGTAGAGAGAATGTCTCGAAATTCATTGGAACACCAGAGAAGACTCCATGTTTATATATTGATACATTATATACCAGCGTGAAGCCTGTTGCTATTTTCCTTTTAAAATACATATATCTTATACACTCGTTTCTCCTGTACTCCTTCGTATGTATTATCCGAGTGATAGGATGTGGTATTTACGGGCCGGCTGAACTCATCTTGTACCTCTTGTCTTCATCCGTACGTCTAATATAGACCCTGTTAAGAGGTGCGAGTATTGGTTTGTGGCTGTGTGGTAAGTAGCTTGCTTACCAACCATATGGTTCTGGGTTCAGTCCCACTGCGTGGCACCTTTGGCAAGTGTCTTCTACTATAGCTTCGGGCCGACCAAAGCCTTGTGAGTGGATTTGGTAGACGGAAACTGAAAGAAGTCCGTCGTATATATGTATATATATATATATATATATATATATATATATATATATATATATATATATATATATATATATATATATATATATATATATGTATGTGTGTATAAGTTTGTGTGTCTGTGTTTGTCCCCCAACATCGCTTGACAACCGATGCTGTTGTGTTTACGTCACCGTAACTTAGCGGTTCGACAAAAGAGACCGATAGAATAAGTACTAGGCTTACAAAGAATAAGTCCTGGGGTCGATTTGTTCGACTAAAGGCGGTGCTCCAGCATGGCCACAGTTAAATGACTGACACAAGTAAAGAGTATATATGTATGTATGTATACTATTTCTCTTAATGTTTAGTTTATTTTTGATCGACCGCTTTCCCGGTGGCAATGTTGTAACGAAAAGGCAAGTGTCGTTTCTTGTATAAGTATTAATACTTCCAACCGTAAGAACGTTTTACAAATTTTGAAGGTTCCAGACATCGCGACCATTTCTGGCTTATGAATTAAGGAACTTCGTCTTTCTCCAGAAATCTAAATTCAGTTACATTTGATCCAGGTGGTTTGGTTTATAACCGGTAGCTCCACCGATAACAGGTATGAAACTGAACGTGTATCTTGGATACCGGATCTACAAATTGCTAATCAACGTATCTTCCCTTGCATTTTTTTACTACATTAACACCAAGTGGGCAGCTGATTTCTACGACAGAGTATGTTTTTAATATGTGGTCTCAAGCAACAGTATCAAGCCGGTTGAGTTTTAATTTGGTAACAATTTCTATTTTTAGGTTCCATCAGTATTCCTTTGAGCCTTCAGTCTCTATATATTCCTCTCTATTTAATTTGATTTTCGTCTTTGTATATATGTATGTATGTATGTATGCATGTATGTATGTATGTATGTATGTATGTATGTATGTATGTATGTATGCATGTATGTCTTCAGCCTCGTCCACCAATATAGCCTTTTTCGTCATGGCCACCAGGCATATAAACACAGTCTTTCCTTCCCGGTTAAAGGAAGGCGGCGGAGCGATCTTTACGATGGATTCAGTTGACAGCCGGATCCATCTCGCACGCGGCAGCAGCCTTTCGACTCAAACCCACAGATCAGTAATGCTCGGGCACTGGACGAGTGCATGCAGGACCGTATCGTCGTCCTGCGCCCATCTCGGACACGCTTGGCTGGCAGCTGTTCCTTGCCTGTAAAGTCTATCTCGAACAGGCAAAGCTCCCCGGTAACACTGCCAGGCCAGAGATTTTTAAAAATTATCCATCGGTCTCGGGCCGAAAGTTCTCTGGAAAAGAGCGGTTTGTAATAATAATAATAATAATAATAATAATAATAATAATAATAATAATAATAATAATAATAATCTACTATAGGCACAAGGCTTGAAATTTGTGGGGAGGGAACTAGTCGATTACATCGACCCCAGTGTTTCACTGGTACTTAGTTCATCGACCCCGAAAGGATGAAAGGTAAAGTCGACCTCGGCAGAATCTGAACTCAGAACGTAGCGATAGGCGAAATACCGCTAAACATTTCGTCCGGTGCGCTAATGATTCTACCAGCTCGCCAGGAGGGGACAAGTCGATTAAATCGACCCCAGTGTTTCACTGATTCTTAATTTATCGATCCCGAACCGATGAAAGGCAAAGTCGACCTCGGTGGAGTTTGAGCTCAGAACGTAGTGACGGGCAAAATACCGCTAAGCATTTCATCCAGCTTGCTAACGATTCTGCCAGCTTGCCGCCTTTTTTAATAATAATAATAATAATAATAATAATAATAATAATAATAATAATAATAATAATAATAATAATAATGATGATGATGATGATGATGATGATGATGATGATGATGAGGATTTCATTTAATTGCCACAAGGGTGAAGGATGAGGAGGACAATACAGAGACAAATGAAATATACACCGCCGGAAGTTGTTGACAAACAACAGCAGTAATTTTATTCAGCTGACGACACGTCATTGATTGGTTGAAATTATCGAAATACAACTTTAATACAAAATAACTTTGAAAATACAAACTTTTCTCAACAGCACTGAGAGTAAAAGATGTTTTATATGACACATTCTACCAGTGTCCGAAGTTTGAAAGTGTTTAGTTACAAAAAATTAATTTTTCGATGTGCCGTTCAAAGGGTAAAGGTCCCCACCACCACCGCCGCCGCCGCCGCCGCCGCCAACACCACCACTGCTGCTGCTGCTGCTTCTAACTGCTGTTGTTCCGACACGATTATATCTATCTATATCTCTCTATACACATATAATCATACAAACATAGACACACGAGCATACACTTACACAGACATACACATTTTTGTGAGTGCCATAAATCTTAAATGACTATCAAAAAACCACACGCCAAGAATCTCAAGAAAATATATATTTTTTTTCTATTGGTAAAGTAATCAGCAGAAATACTATACTAAAGCAATAAACAAACACCCAAAACTAACCTAATATAAAATATAAAGCTACTAATAAATGTTATTAATATTGTAAATAAATACATAGTTATTAGTAATAATAACTAACATAATAAATATATAGAGTTACTAGTAAATATTTATTTAGTAACTATAAAAAACACCCGTGCATGTGTCACATTGAAAGCTCCCGTGTTGTTGCATGTAAAAAGCCGGTGCCACGTAAGAAGCACCTGTTCGGGTACATGTGTGAAAAGCTCTCGTGCTGGTGCCACGTAGAAAGCTCTCGTGTCGGTGCCACGTAAGAAGTACTCGTGCCGGTGCCACGTAATGAGCACCTGCCAGTGTCACGAAAATGGACCTGTGCCGGTTACACGTAAAACGTTTCCGTGCCGGTGTCATGTAAAAAGCGCCCGTGCATGTACCACCCAGAAAGCTCTTGTGCCGGTGCCTATAAAAATCTCCCGTGCCGGTGCCACGTAAAAGGATTCCCTGCCGGTGCACGCAAAAAGCACACGAGTCAGTGTCACGTAATAGTACTGGTGCTGGTGCCACGTAAAAAGCACTCGCAATACTCTGAAAAGAGGTTGGCTTTAAGAAGAGCATCCAACCGTAGGAACCATGCCTAAATAGACTTTTGGACCTGGTGCAGTTCTCCGGCCGGCCAGCTCCAGTCAAACCGTCCAACCCATGCCAGAATGGAAAACTGTGATTTGATAATGATGATGATGATGATGATGATGATGAGGAGGAGGAGGATCACCACGACGTTGATGATAACTATTTAGAGTTACTTGTAATAATTATTAATGTCATCATCTGGTGTTTGCGGACTGACTTTTGGCTCAAAAACACACTTAAATATTTAGATTTATCATGTTCTCAATCTGGCGACGATATAACTACGTGGTTAACAAGTTCACTTCGCAACCACGTGGTTCTACATTCGATTTTAATACACGGCACTTTACGCAGTGTCTTCCCCACAGCCTCTGATTGATCAATGTCTATGAGTGATGCATACTAGACGGAAATGAGTTCCATCATATGCATGAGTGGGTGTTGGCACAAAAAATTGTGCATAGAAAAAAAAAAGAGTATTATATGTATCAGACTGTTTTACTTTTTACTTATTGCTTTTTACATTTTAGTATTTCTGTTTTCGTTTTCCGTTTTTTTTTAACCTCCCGCGTTTTGTATATGCTGTCATCACATTTTTCTTTTCGCGTTTCTTCTCTTATTCAATTTGTTTTTACTTCGTCATGATATGTGGTTTGTACCTGATGAATGAGATATTCCTCAGCATATGAAACTATTAGTAGCACTTAAAGACATGTATTATGTCCTTTAAATAAATAATATTTGTCTCTCACAGACAGAGTATGTTTTTTGTTGAATTTTCTATCACGGAACAGCACATTATATATATATATATATATATATATATATATATATATATATACACACACACACACACACAAACACACTAACAGATAAACCATCAAACCATGCACACACACACACACACACATACATACATACGCACACACACGTTCTGTTATCACACACACTCGCAGACTCCCGCACACGCACAGATATTCATCTCCCTTTTTCACTCTCCTGTCTTAGAAAGAACTTTTCCCCCACCACCTCCTCTTCCGGTCTTTTCACAATGTAACCTCGTGGGCATCGGTACCATTTTCCTCTTTCTCCGTTCTTCCATTCTCCGAACTTTCCATCTTTCCGACGAAGGGCTACGCCCGAAACGTCATACACTCTTTCTTTCCTTTCCTGAGCGTCCAATAACACTATCCATATCACGTCCTCACTTTGTTGTTTTTTGTTATTGTTTTTTTGAACCTATATATATATATATATATATATATATATATATATATAATATAATATAATATATAATATATAATATATCATATATATATATATATATATATATAATTTTATTTTATTTAAAAGAGTTCCAACTCTGTCTGTTTTTTATGTTTTATTTATATTCTTGTAAAATTAATGTGGGATATAGAATATGAAATATATAATATATAATATAAAAATGGATGGTACAATGAAATGAAGTATTGAATGTCTTATTGAATATATGGAATATGTCTTTTTGAATATATGAAATATTGAGTGTTCAATATAAAGGATTAAATATATAAAGGCGAATACGTATTTTCAATACCTTGTGGTATTTCATCATGGCCGGTATCTGACAGACTGTTACTATATATTATATATTCCATATTCTATATCCCACATTAATTTTACAAGAATATAAATAAAACATAAAAAACAGACAGAGTTGGAACTCTTTTAAATAAAATAATATATTCCTCTATACACGATCATACAAAACCCTTTTTTTGTATTTATTTTTGCTCATATATATATATATATATATATATATATATAAATAATGTTGTGTGTGTGTGTGTGTACGCTTGTGATGTATATACATATATATATATCATATCTATGTATGTGTATATATATGTATACACATCTATATCTATCTATATATGTATATAGATTGTAAATGCAAAAATAAAAACAAAAACACAAAGGATTCTACGGTACACGTGTTTCAAGCTTTATAGTTTTATAGTTGTTACATCAGTGTATAATTGACAATATAAAGCTATCTTCAGCCGCAAATGTATGTATTCTCTCCCAAGAATTATATCACATAGGCGTTAAAGGAGGAAGAAAGATGAGATATAAGAGGTGAGGTTCCGTTTGGTATTTTGCATTGTACCATACCTATATATGTATATACATATCTAGAGGAGGAGACCCCCTTCGGTCATGAATGACCATTGGATTGCACCTAGAAAGTTACATCTACATCAACAACAATAACAGCGACGCCAACAATCATACCACCACCAATAACGACGACGACAGCAGTAACATCAGCAGCTGTAGCAGCAGCAGCAGCAGCAGCAGCAGCAGCAAAAACGAGAACAGTTTCAGTAACAACAACAGTAACAAGAAGAAGAACGATGTTCACAAAAAAGCAGCAACATCAAGAGTGACAACAACGAAAGTAACAAAAACAACAACGCCAGGCTGGACAACAGCAATGACACGACGATGACAAGCACAACGTCTACAGCAGATGTTTTCTTCCGGGGTTTATATGGCCTCTGAAGGTCCATATAAGATTTTTGAGGGTCCACGCAACAAAATAGTAAATTGGGAACCCACAATAGTATTCTAAGGGCCCCTGAAAAAAGTTTGCTTTAGATGTATTTATTGATGTGTATTGCATGAAATAGTTAGGTTTCTTTCTCTAACATTTTACATAGTTCAACCTACACGAGTGTGAAAAACAAAATAAGAATTTTGTAAGAGGTGTCTATAAAACAGGTTTTTAATATCGAAAAGCTATGGGGTCCCACCATAGATAAAAAAATAGATAAAAAATGGTTGAGAACTCCTGGCCTACAGCAATAACGTGTCAATGAGGAAGGCTTTGTGTAGTCGCTTGACTTGCTAAAAAGAGTCACCAAATTTTCCCCAAATCACAGCTCCCGACCTTTAAAAAATAGGATATTTGGATAACCTGGTGTTGAATTCCTTGCTCAGAGGAAAAACAAAGACAGGGTAGTCACGACTGGAATGCCTGTGTATGCTCAATTAGGACTGAGCTGGGATTAAACGACAACAACGAGAATAATATCAACTCTCAGTGCGCCAAACCTGCGTTACGTTTTCATTTCTTAGCTGATACCTTTTCGTTTCATTTATGGCTTCTAATGCCCTCGAGGGAAAAAAACAAGAATCTCAAGCTCTCAGCTTGCTTCCAATCAAGGCAAATATGTAATAAACATAAACCGTATGGTGCACCGATAAAAGAGTAATTTAAACCAAAGTGTTCGAATAAACCCATAAACCATCTGTAAAGATCATAGAGTAGCACTCGTGACGGAAGAGAGAAGCGAAGTAAAATAATATACTCGACGAAAGTTTTGTAAAACATATTAAAAGTGAATTAAATTTGCCTTCGTCTCAGTGTAGTGAGATTTCGTGATTTCATTATTGAATCTACGTCTGCTATTTATAGTGGCTCGAATATGAGGCATATACATATGTATGTATGTATGTATGTATGTATGTATGTATGTATGTATGTATGTATGTATATCAACATGATTTTGAGGAACCAATTGAGATGGTGTGGCCATATTGTTCGAATGGCAGATGAACGCATGCCGAAACAGCTGTTTTATGGTGAGCTTGCAGAGGGGAAACGTTATCGGCATAAACCTAAAAAAGGGTTTAAGGATGGCATAAGGATTGCTATGAAGTCAATTGGAATGGCTCCAAAAGATATAGAAGTCCTCGCTTCAGATCGAGTTGGATGGCGAACAAGGGTGTGGAGTGGAGTGAAAGCATTTGAAGAGGCCAGGATGATGCAAGCAGGGCTCAAGAGATATTTAAGGAAAAATATAAAGACTGAGAAGGTGAATGACAAGGACCTTTTTGTGTGCACAGTCTGTGACAGACCATGTCTGTCCTTGGCTGGCCTCAAATCTCACCTGCGAACCCATGGAAAACAAACCTCATCCAGCTATTCTGATTATATGTCTGTGCACACGTTTGAATGTGGTGTGTGCCAGAGGGTTTGCAAATCCAATGGGGGTCTTAAAAGACATGTTAGGATCCACAATGAGCAGAACTTACTTGCAGGTATTGGTAGTGCAAATCAGAGGTGCAATCTGTGTGGGTGTTTTTTCAAAACACTGTCTGGTTTAAAAAGCCACATCAGACGCCATGAAAGGGCTAAGGTGTAGGTGCAGGAGGTGGTCAAACTCTGTTTAAGGAGTAGACAACCACCATGTATATATATATATGTATGTATATGTGTGTGTATATATATGTATATGTATATGTTGTGTATAGTATATATATGTGTATATATATGTGTGTATATATATATGTTTATATATATGTGTAAATATATGTGCGTGTATGTATATATATGTGTATATATATGTATATATATGTGCGTATATATATATATATGTGTATATATATATATATGTGTATATATATATATATACATATATGTTTGTATGTATTTGTGTGTATAATATTCTTTTATTCTTTTATTTGTTTCAGTCGAACAAATCGACACCAGGACTTATTTTTTGTAAGCCTAATTTTTATTCTATCGGTCTATTTTGCTGAACCGCTAGTTACGAGGACGTAAACGCATCAACATCAATTTGGGGTGGGGGATAAACACAGACACACAAACATACATACATACATACATACATATATATATATATATATATATATATATATATATATATATATATATATATATATATATATATACAACAGGCTTCTTTCAGTTTCCGCCTACCAAATCCACTCACAAGGCTTTGATCAGCCCGAAGCTATAGTAGAAGACACTTGCCCAAGGTGCCACGCAGTGGGACTGAACCCAGAACCATGTGGTTAGTAAGCAAGCTTCTTTATTTCTTTTAAATTGCCATGAAGGTATTACACAGAGGGGGACACTACAACACATGTTGGGACACTACAACACATGTTGGGACGTATAACAATTAAAATAAAAATATGATGCTATGAATGACACATGAAGAACATTAAAATCAAAATATTAAAATAATGATACATGAATAATAACTGAGAATAAATGAGAATATGAAAAGTGTGTTGCTTACCCCACACTGAGTAACACCACTCGCCACCTCTAAGTCCTGAGTCCTCTTTAATCTTTGATCTAGTCTTTCGTTTACCATTTTCCCCATTGCTGAGTGACAACACTCTCTCCTCCATGTACATGTAATTTTTTTCACTGGGAGAGGGGTCTTATAAATTTTGTGGTGTCTGTTCTTTCTGTTGCTAGTTGGCGTAGATATTTGCCAGTAGGTTCCCAAACAAGTCTGGCATATTACAATAGAACTTATAGGGCAAACCATCTAGACCCGGCGACTTGCCCCCAAAGCAGCCCGATAGGTTCTCTTCTACCGCCGCAGCTGTGATCGACCCTTCACAGCACTCCTCCTCCTGCGCCGAGAGTCGTGACAGACAAACCAGAAAGTTCGAGAAGTCCATCCCGCGATCCGGCCCACCGCTCGTCTCGAACAGCTGAACGAAAAGCTGGAGAAGGACCTTACACATTTTGTCGAGTTTGTTGACCGTGTATCCATTTTTGTCGACCATGGTTTTGTTTCCATGTTGGGTCTCTACTACACGGGCCCATCTCGCGGCGTTGATTTCCTCTTGTCTCATAGCACGTAACTTAGCTCTGACAATGCAGCCTTCGTGCTTGGTATTGAGGTGTTGGTCGAGGGCCAATCTCACTGCCAGAACGTTAAAAGCATTGCCAGATTTTAGTGCCTCTTCTAGTGTGCTAAGTCCCTTTCTATTCTATTTTTTTCCAATGCTAAAACTTTGCTATATCTACATGACTCAAATTTAATGGCTCTTTTTAGGGCGTACCACCAGTTGTTATTGATGATGGCTCCTGTTAACGTTCGTGCGAAATTTGCGAATCTCAGTTCAATACTTCGAATGACCCGTCCGTATTTTTTCTTGTTCCTCTTTTGTATCATCTGTGTGGATGTTTTGCGTTCTTGTACCATTTTTTGTATTCCTTTTTATATACATATGGTGGTGTACGTACACTTTGGTCTCTTATATGTATGTACATACACACACACACACACACACACACACACACACACACACACACACACACACACACACACACACACACATATAAATTTTGTACGACTCTCTTATTCTTTCATTCTTTCTTTCTTTCTATCAGCCCCTTCACACTTACTTCGTTCTTTCCACTCTTCTTTCTTTCGTTCCCCCTCTCTCACATTTCCTGGCTTTCTCTTCATTGTCACCTTCTCTCCCTTTTCACTTCACTCTGTCCCTTTTCTTTTTTTCTCGTCCCTCCCTAATTCCTACATCCTTCTACCTCTACCTCTCTTCTCTCTCTCCACGTGACCGGTGTTCGGCCAAGCCTGAACTTTCTTTCTTGGTTCGACTACCATCCATGCAACATCTATATTCCTCCCCATGCCTGTCATTTCTTATGTCCCTGCCGTAAGGCTTCACTTCCATACACGCCAGCTTAATTTAATTCGTCCTTAGTCGAAAGACACCTGTTGTTATGTCCTGTTATTTATATTTGTATTTGTGTACCATTTCTCCGTTTTTTTCAGTTCTTGTTTTCGTATACATTCGCTGCTTTCTTCCAAGGAATCTAATGCACTTAGCTTAGTTTTTCCTTGAGGCTGGCCAGATTGGAGCAATCTCGAGTATAACCAGCCGAAATTGCAAAGATAATCTGGAACTCGACTGAGGAAAGAAAGCTTCGAATGACCCGTCCTTGTTTTTTCTTGTCCCTCTTTTGTATCATCTGTGTGGATGTTTTGTTGTCCCTTATTTGTATCATCTATCTGTCTGGGTGTTTTGCGTTCTTGTCCCATTTTTTTGTATTCCTTTATATATATATATATATTATATATATATATATCTATATATATATATATATATATATATATATATATATATATATATATATATATATATATATATATATATATATATATATATATATATATATATATATATATATATATATATATATATATATATATATATATATATATATATATATATATATATATATATATATATATATATATATATATATATATATATATATATATATATATATATATATATATATATGTATATATATATAGTTATCGCCAAGCTACATGGCAGTCCAGAAAGATAGGACGAATGCTGCCGTTGATTAGCTCCAAGAGGCAATCGCCTCTAGCTTACTGTGTGATACACAAACCTGTGTCCATTGCAACCTTCGAACAGGGGAGGTCAGCAGCTTC
>NC_142936.1:37088895-37108895 GCF_046866305.1 Octopus bimaculoides | reverse complement strand
TCATCACCATCATCATCATCATCACCATCATCATCATTTTCCTTATTGTTATTCGTATACTTCTTTACATATCACTACTCGAATATTATCACTCTCTGCCTCAACTACATACATACATACACACACACGTACATACATACATACATATAAATAAATATGCATACACTTATATGTATGTGTGTGTGTGTTTGTGTATGTGTATGTACGGCAGTTTATCTCAAGAGTTTTCCTTTACCAAATTCTTTTCAGAAGGCATTGGTTGACCTGAGGTTACAATAGCAGACATTTGTCTACGGTTTCGAGCAACAAGGGTATGATTAACCACATAATCTTGCCCTTCTCTTCAAATTTGTGCCCTTCTTCCAATACTAAAATTTAATGTTGATTTCAAATTTTGGCACACGACTAGCAGTTTCAGGGGAGGGGTAAGGCGATTAGATCGAACCCAGCATACATCTTGTACTTATTTTTTCGACCCTCAAAGGATAAAAGGCAAAGTCGACTTCGGCGAGATTTAAAATCAGACCGCAAAGACGGACGAAATGCCGCTAAGCATTTTGTCCGGCCTGATAACGGACAAAATTCTGTAGAATTCTGCTAATTCTACATCAACGGCGACTGATTATCACAACAAATATGTAGTAAAAAAATTGCCCAGGAAAGATCTGATTAGTGAGAGCGGATAATTGCCTTGTTTCTGTTGATGCAATGATGAAAATGTGATATAAAGGGGGGAGAACTGAGGAGCATAAGATACTATATAATTACAGTTAACTGAAGAGGCACCAGATTTTATAGGCAATTTACCTCCTTGCACTTCTGACTTAAGACAGTAATACATACGTACACACATTGCTCTCTCTCTCACACACACATACGCATACACAAACACTCATACGCACATGCACACGTACACAGCCATACACTCAGATACAAATACTCATGCACACATGTGTTGGCACATATGCTGATATCTGTTGTAGCCAGTTGGATTCAAAAGTTGGTGGGTTGATAGTGGTGATGATGTGGGCTTCATTGGTTTAGATATTAGTGATGGTGGGCGGATATTGTTTGTGTTGTGGAAGTTATATTGCTCTTACTAATTGTATTGTTGTGGCCCTTTAGTCTGAAGTCAATCTTTATGGACCCCAGATGAAAGACAGTTCATTCAACTTTTGAAATACTCTAAGACACCACATTATATGTTTTTATTTGGAATGGATTTGCTTATCTACTTCATACCATATATTACTGTTGCTGAACGAGAAGAAAGAAAGAAATTCGAGTTAGAAGAAAGATGACCGCTGGTCACGTGTGAGCAACGAGAGAGTCAAGGAGGAAGAGTGAAGGAGAGAGAGAGGGACAGATAGAGAACGGTGAAGGGGAGAAGAATTAGAGAAAGGGTGGGAGAGAAAAAACCCAAATTTTATTTAATTTGCTTTGCGGGAGCGACTGTTTTGACGAAGACGCACCTTGTCCTAACGCTCGAGATGTGGAGTAGATAAAACAGTGGACAACTGATGAAAGGATTGTTCTTTATGTTGCCTGTCTCGTTTTTCTATTTGTTTCTTTCGTTGTTCAAAAAAAAAAAGTTCGTTTTCCATGTTTTTGTATTTCATGTTCTCGTTTTTCCTGTTCTTTACGTTTTTTTACGTCCTGTACCCATATATGCATGTGTGTATACATATATATGTATGTACATGTATGTATGTATACATGCATATATATATATATATATATATATATATATGTATGTGTGTGTGTGTGTGTGTGTGTGTGTGTGTGTGTGTGTGTGTGTGTGTGTGTGTGTGTGTGTGTTAGTTTTATCTTAATAATTCTGATGCGACACTAATCTATCACTATCTCTATTCCTCTCTCTCTCTCTCTTCCTCTTTCTATATTCTTTTTTCTCTCTCATATATATATGAATGGCATCATGGTATCCTAAGATGCATGCGTTTCTGCGTCATTACGCTTCATCAGCTTTGAATACCGAATCAATCATCCACAGCCTCGCAAGAACAATTGATATAAGGAGAGCAAATGGTATGCTTGCTGATATGCGCAAATCTTGGTCAAGCTGGAATTAACTCACAAGAAGCTTATGAAGTAACATTAAATGTTATATATATATCAGTAAATGTGTGAATATACGTGAATGTAAATGCTCACGTACGCGAGCGTGTGTGCTCTGTCTATAATAAGGAACAACGGTAAAAAAAACCGCTACGTAGCGTTTTCGTCGCCTCATGTTCATCTCTAAGCAAAAAAACGTAAATCAAGAATTACGTTAACGCAACAAAACCACAAATAACCAAGACAATAAACAAATAAATATAATGAATGGTAAATTGTTGCTCCCAGACTGAAGATAAGTTACTAACCACTTGTATTAATGATCAATTCTACTGACTCTCAACCCGAAGGCGGTACTCTACAGCAATACAATCATATCTCAGAACACTACGAAGTCACTATAAACCGTAAATCATGTAATGGTTTCATTTCTTCATCAAAATAAACAAAATTTTTGGAATAAAATCAAAGAGGGTAGTGGAAAGGTTAGAAGAGTGGAAAAGGCGCTTGTTTTATCGCTTCGGCAAATGAGCAGTCTGCTAAAGAGAGAAATCAATACTGAAGACTGTGTTTCGTAATTCCGTTACTTCCTTCTTTATCCTTCCGCCTTAACCTATCTCTAGTGTTTTGGTTTGTATGCGTGTATGTGTGTGTATATGTGTGTGCGCGCACACAGGCGCGTGCTTATACACACACACACACACACACACACACACACACACACACACACACACACACACACACACACACACACACACAAAAATACACATATAATGCATATGTTTGTGCACATACATATATATGTAAATATATATATGTAAATACACACACACATATATACACATACATACATATACGACTAGATGAATATATTTAAGTACACACACAGGATCTTTTTTAAAACGGGGGCCACATTTTTCATTAATGTTTTACGTAGTGCTTTTGGTACCGAAAGACTTTCAAACTTCGTATACTTATCTATTTTGTGTTATAGAACAGAAAAATATTTTTGTATTCGAATTTATTTCATGTAAAAAATTGTCTTATTTCGATAATTTCAACCAATCACTGACGTCCATTCAGCCGATATACATTAAGTGCCGACTACATAAACAAACGATTCTTCGTTTTATTTGCTTTTTTCATTTTAAATTTGCTTTAACCCTAACCCTAAGCCTAACCCTAACTCTAACCCTAGGGTTAGGGTTAGGGTTAGAGTTAGGGTTAGGGTTAGGGTTAATTGTTTCAGAATCGTTTGTTTATGTAGTCGGCACTTAATGTATATCGGCTGAATGGACGTCAGTGATTGGTTGAAATTACAGAAATACGACAACTTTAACATGGAATAATTTATGGATTTCTTTTTTTTTAAAGAAGTCTAAGAGAAAAAGATGTTTTATATGACACATTCTACCAGTGTTCCAAGTTTCAAAGTGTTTCGTTAATGAAAAATGTGGCCCCCGTTTTAAAAAAGATCCCACACACATATATCTGTCCCAGCATGGCCGTTGTCTAATGACTGAACCAAGTGAAACATAATATATATATATATATATATATATATATATATATATATATATATATATATATATATATATATATATGTGCGTGTGTGTGTGTGTTAAATATATATTTTTTTTAACCCAAAAATTTGGTAAAAAATATATAGTATCTGTTAACAATCTTAGCAAAAAACTCACAGTTGAGTTTTTGAATATATATCAACTTTAAATAGAGCTCAAAATTGATCCGTTGAAAATACTTTATTACAACAACAATAACAATAATAATAACAAATAAATAGACCTATGTACATTTCGATAGAACATCCAGAATGATTAATACATATCATAAAATATTATAAAATATTATAAAATATAGGATACTCAATAGGTCTATTTATTTGTTATTATTATTGTTATTGTTGTTGTAATAAAGTATTTTCAACGGATCAATTTTGAGCTCTATTTAAAGTTGATATATATATATATATATATATATATATATATATATATATATATATATATATATATATATATATATATATATATATATGTATATATATATATATATATATATATATATATATATATATGTCTATCTATCTATCTATCTATCTATCTATCTATCTATCTATCTATCTATCTATCTATTTATATATATATATACAGCCTTGGCCAAAAGTATTAGGCCACCCCAATGTTTTGGGGTTCTGCTATCTCAATGTTAATGAAACTCGTGCACATGGTAGATTATGGTATATTTCACAATATACATTAGTTTTAATATCTGGTTGACCGTCCTTTAGCATCAATTATCACTTTTATATGGTTAGGCATTGACTCAACTAGTTTCTTGCAGGTGCCAGACATTAAGCCTTAAATGTTTCCCCAACTCTGCGACGCACGAAAGTTGCACCAGATGTACCGAAAACCTGAGTAAAAACACGAAAAATAATATTAGCTTTATGTTGGATGCTTTTTTATATATTTTGGGCAACAAACCAGTTACATTAAGTTTATATGTTGATTGAATACATGTAATATCTTACATCATAGTTACTTTCATCAAACCATATGACTTTCAACCATTGCTCACTGGTGCAATTTGAGTGGTTTTTGGCTCACTGAAGACGTTTTTCCATATTCACTTCAGAAACCCATGGCTTCTTTCTGGCTTTACACCCTTTCAGACCGTACTCTACAAGCCTTCTTCTAACAGTTCTGGTTGATATTTGTGAAGTACTTGCCTCGTTGAAGTCCGTACAGAGTTCCGACAATGTTTTTCTCCTGTTTCTGAGCGAATGATGGATGATGGATCTGTTATCACGAGGTGATGTAACTTTTTTCTACCTGTTCTTTGTATTGTCTTCACATCTTTTGTCTCTTTGAAGCGGTTGAGAGTCGTTTGCACCGCACATCGGGAACATTTCATCTTCTGGGCAATTTGCCTTTGAGACATTCCATCTTCATGATGTGCTATGATTTGACATCGTTCACACTCACTCAACTCCCTTGTTTTAGGCATTTTACTGTTTATCAACTGTATTTACAACGTATTTTAGTATAATCAAGGAAACATAAGTTAATTTTGGACGTTGGTCTTACTCATAATTGGTTACATATATACAGTACAGTATAAAAGTGGTAATTGATGCTAAAGGACGGTCAACCAGATATTAAAACTACTGTATATTGTAAAATATATCATAATCTATCATGTGCACGAGTTTCATTAACATTGAGATAGCAGAACCCTAAAACATTGGGGTGGCCTAATACTTTTGGCCCACAGCTGTATATCCAATTGTAAGTATATGTATTGCCGAAGCAATATATGTATGATGGGTATATGATGATTGCTTCATCTTGTCAGTCTGATTGTTCTCATTAACTTTCATCCTTGCATGTGCACGGAAATCCATCGCCATAGGACTTTATAAAATACGAAACAGATCAAGAAAATAAATGATAGTTAAGTCAACACGACGTCATTGGATATAAGTAACAAAAAGCTCGTACAACATATTTGACATTCTCTCGGTCGCCAAAGTAGGTTCCAGTAACAAGCATTGCAAGATTGGTACTATTTTAACTGCAAGTTTTATGCCAGAGTATCTTTCTGCAAGAAGAGTTGCTTTACTCACGGGTTTGCAAAACAATAATAACAGGAGCGTCCTGCAGCCCTGGGAAATCTATTCAACTCTCACACACGCGCACGCATACGCACATATATATGTTGCCACAACGAGCATGACTTAATAGGGGGTACCGTACTTTCGCTAAGTGCTTTAACGGTCACATTTTGCAGGATATTAAAAGTATCCAGAAGAATGGGCCTCTATAGCAAGTTGTTGTTCTTGTGGTGGTGGTGGTGGTGGTGGTGGTGGTGGTTGTTATTGTCATTATTGTTAATGTTGTTTTTCTTTGTGCCCACATTAGCTGCCATTGAAATAATGCAGGAAGAAAGATACTTAATCTAGTCTTTTATTTCATTATTTTTCTTTTCTTTTCTTCATTTTTTTTCGGGCTTGGTAGGCGTAGGAATGGCTGTGTGGTGAAGAAACTCGCTTGCAACAACGTAGTTTCGGGTTCAGTTCCACTGCACGGCATCTTAAGCAAGTGCCTTCTGCTATGGCTCCGGGATGACTAAAGCTATGTGAATGAATTTGGTAGACAAAAATTATGTAGAAGTCCGTCTGTGTGTGTGTGTGTGTGTGTGTGTGTATGTGTGTGTGTGTGTGTATGTTTACGTGTATGCCTTTGTGTTTGTATTTGGCTCACCCACCGCTTGACAACCGGTACTGGTTTGTTTACATCATCGTAGCTTAGCGGTTCGGCAAAACAGAACGAGAGATTCTCGCTTTCTTCCCTTCTGTCTCAATTACAAAACATAGTAACTTCACAACTAATTTTATCTGTTATCTTAGTTATTTTTAGACGATTTGTCACACAAATTACTCCTTGTAACACTACTTCTGATAGAAGCAGTGTTTCTATGTATGTATGTATGTATGTATGTATGTATGTATGTATGTATGTGTGTGTGTGTGTGTGTGTGTGTATGTATGTATGTATGTATGTATGTATGTATCTATCTATCTATCCATCTATCTATCTTTCACTTCGTTCTGTATTGATTTTTCAAGCGCTTGTTTAAGGACGTCACAGAGAGAGGGAGAATGGAGAGTCTTGGGAGAAAGAGAACGACAAAGAAAATGATAGATAGATAGATAGATAGATAGATAGATAGATAGATAGATAGAAAGAGAGAGAGAGAGAGAGAGAGAAAGAGAGAGAGAGAGAGAGATTCGTATAAAATGTTTGAAAAGTTAGTGTATTACTGCACTAGATGTAACGCTAAGTATCCTACACTATTTGGTAAATTGATAACTGGATATTATAAGAGGCAGGATCTGTGCTGCGTCAATGTCACCGAATGTACAAGTGGCTGTGGAGAAAACTATAAATACCTGCGACATTCACTGACTCCTTCTGAGTGGGATGTGACACGATGAGTAATGAGAAAACGAAATGCAGCCGCCACTGGCTCATTTTTATCAGTTTGTGGCTAAGATCACTCGTAACCACACACTCTGTCCTCTCTTGTCTACAGAATATCAAACTAATCTTTGTTTTGGTTAATTCCTTTTTCAATATAAACGAACGCCACCCTCGCTTATTTTCAGTATCATCTCCACTCCACTGGAGTCAATTTGACGACGTTTTCTTTCATATAAACAATAACAAATTTAACATCTGCTTATTTTCAGCTCTACAAGACTTTCGCCAAATAAAATATTCCTTGAATTTTGCTGCATTTTTTTTTTTACATATATCAGATAATGAATGGTATTTGGCCAGAATCCTAGCAAAGTGAGCATAATTCTCTTCCAGAGAAGACTTACTTAGGTTTATCATGAGCCCTAGGACTTATAAGGTCGGAGCTTAACTCGGTTTCCATGACGCATAAGTGACTGAGATAACTCCACTTCTATCCTGAACTGGACGCTGGCCGGTTGCGAGGTTAACTTCCCTGCTGGAACTTGTTTACGGCTGACTGGACTGGAGCGACTTGAAATGAAATGATCTATTCAAGAAGACAATGCACCGACAAGTTTGGGAATCGAAACTACGACCTTACGGTCGTGAGTACACTCCCCGAGCCGCTAGGCCACGCACAACAGCAAAAACAAAGTTATTTTTATGGATGGATGTTGGTGAATATGGTTAGTTACTGTTTTGGTAAATTTGCACATAAGGATGAAAGCGATAATTCTTTTAGCCATACCTACTCTTTTACTTGTTTCAGTCATTTGACTGCGGCCATGCTGGAGCACCGCCTTTAGTCGAGCAAATCGCCCCCAGGACTTATTCTTTGGAAGCCTAGTACTTATTCTATCGGTCTTTTTGCCGAACTGCTAAGTTACGGGGACGTAAACACACCAGCATCGGTTGTTAAGCGATGGCGGGGGGACACACAGACACACAAACACATATACATATATATATATATATATATATATATATATATATATATATATATATATATATATATTTACGACGGGCTTCTTTCAGTTTCCGTCTACCAAATCCACTCACAAGGCTTTGGTCGGTCCGAGGCTATAGTGGAAGACACTTGCCCAAGGTGCCACGCAATGGGACTGAACACAGAATCATGTGGTTGGTAAGCAAGCTACTTTATTTCAATAAATTTCGCCATTAACGGCGTTACATAGAGGGGACAAACAAAGACAGACAGACATAAGCTACTTACCACACAGCCACTCCTACGCCTGATAGATTTAAATTCAGTGCCGTAAGCCGTCGAAGCATTCATCGTTTTTGCAGTGCTACCACTGCTTACCTCAGCAAACTACACTGTTCTTTTGCGTCTGTTTACACTTAGATGATTTGAAACCGTTTAGAATTGACTCAGTCATGAACAGCTAACCAAAAGTAATGTAAAATTCATTTATCCTTTTACCGGATTAAGGCAAAATTGTCTCCATGTCGGAAGAAAAGTTTTCAGTATTTCTTCCAGTCTTTTTGGGTCGGTAAAATAAAGTAGTACCAGTCAAGTTACTACAGCCAATGATATTGACTATCTCCTGCCCTCAAAATTACTGGTCTAGTCTTGTTTCAAAATTTAAAAGCATTATGTTTATATTTCAACTGTTTTGATATTTCGTTTCTCATTAGGCAAATATTTTATTGGTATAAAATCAATCATTGCATATTTGGTAAGGATGTTAGAGAAAAAGAAATAATAATAATGATAATAATAATAATAATAATAATAATAATAATAATAATAATAATAATAATAATAATAATAATCCTTTCTACTAAAGGCACAAAGTCTGAAATTTTGGGGAAGGGGACTTGTCGATTACATCGGCCCCAGTGTTTCATTGTTACTTAATTTATCGACCCCGAAACAATGAATGGGAAAGTCGATTTCGGCGGAATTTGAACTCAGAACGTGAAGACGAGCGAAATACCGTTAAGCACTTCCCTTTCAACTCCTAATTTCCTTTCTGTGTGTAACCTGAAGAAGTTAATGAGAGTTTGACCGAAGAGAAAGATGATTGTCCCCAATCCATTTAGTTGGATCTTTCAGGCAAGCTCTTTCGCAAGAGCCACTCGAGAGAGCCCACTATCAGTTTGTGCCGATCACCGTCGAGACCTCAGATGTTCTCAGACCCCGTACTACCGATTTCCTCCGCAAAATCGGGATAACGGTGGCCCGTCTGAGAAATGAGCCCCGCGAGGTTGAGCGGTTGCTGCTGCAGCGAGTGTATGTGGCCATATCCGCGACAATGCCATCGCAGTCATGACGGTGGAGCGCGCCTGAGCACGTCATTGTTCTGGGGAGTGTGGCCCATTGCCCCACCCCTTCATCATCTGCTGCTTAATTCCTTCATTTTTTTTCTTCTTTGTTTCCTCCTAATTAAATCAGGATTCAGTAAAGATAAATAAAGCTTGTTTTCAACATCAAGAAAAAAAAATTAATGAATAAAAGACTACAATTAACGTACAACATACGTTAAGAATGCAAATTTGATGGCGTAAAACTCTAACGGTCAAATTCTGGTGGGAAGTCTTTGTAAATGTAAGCTGCTGTACAAACATAGGCCAGCAGAAAATGCAGTAGAGAAGCCAGCATCATTTCACATCCTGAAGATATGGCTATCGTAGCTCGGAAATGTTGATAAAGATTAATGAGGAAATTTTATTGTCCAAAATGAAGTATAAGGGTCTGATAAGGAGATAAGAAAATTATTAAAAAGTATTATATAAGAACACACACACACACACGCACAGACACACACACACACACACATACACGCGCGCACGCACGCACACACGCACCCCGCCACACACAAATGGAGTAAAAAATAAGAAAGCAACAAATATTTAACGTTTTGATGCCGAAACACTACTTGGCGCTGATACTGCTGAATTTCTTCCGACCATTGATTACGGCTAAAGAGCTAGAAACGATGCGTTTGGAAATCCGATAGGGGGCTGCACTGGGTAGATACGGTGTTTTTACACTTTTAGCCACAGGAGAGAATTTTTTTATCCACCGCAAGTGAAGTGAATTTGCCTTTAGAAGTTGAAATATGTCACAAACATATTTTAACTAAGCTGAAGTTTGCTTATGCCTAAACACTGCTTGGCACTGCTGAACTAATATTTCTTTGATTTAAGGCGGAGAGCTGGTAGAAACGTTAGCACGCCGGGCGAAATGCTTAGCGGTATTTCACCCGCCGTTACGTTCTGAGTTCAAATTCCGCCGAGGTCGACTTTGCTTTTTATCCTTTCGGGGTCGATAAATTAAGTACCAGTTACGCACTGGGGTCGATGTAATCGACTTAATCCCTTTGTCCTTGTTTGTCCCCTCTATGTTTAGCCCCTTTTGGGCAATAAAGAAATAAGAAACGTTAGCACGCCAGGCGAAATGCTTAGCGGTATTTCGTCTGTCTTTACGTCCTGAGTTCAAATTCCGCCGAGGTCGACTTGGCCTTTCATCCTTTCGGGGTTCATAAATTAAGTACCAGTTGCATACTGGAGTCGATCTAATCGACTGGCCCCCTTCCCTCAAAATTTCGGACCCTATGCCTAGAGTAGAAAAGAATATTTCTTTTATTTGTTTTCCTCCGTTTCATCAACAAAGATTGTTTTATACTCAACTAATTGTTGTTGACATACTCTACTAGTAATCTACTCGGGTTTCAGTGATTTTATATTTTAACAACTTGAAAAGTAACAACTAAATCTTCCTCAGATGCATCCTACAGGCTTAAAAAAAGAGGAAAATAGAGAAATAGAGACATACTGGGGAAAAATGCATTCACTGCATGAAAATTTGGGAATGACACAACTGGAATCTCATTTATCATAGATCTCGTTGTTAAGGGCTTACCTAAAGGCTACAAAACACAGTAACAAGAAATCAAGCCCGATGCCTTTGCTTTGGAAGCCAATACTTTTAGATAAAACTGAAATGAAGATGACATTGTCTATATAATACCGACCCTCTTTCAAAACTGTTATTGTTTAATAACATAAGAATATGCTTTGAAGTTCTACCATAAATATTAATGAAAGACCACCATATTTGAAACTTTCATCATTGCAAAGCTTGATAATTTGCTATGTTTGACTAGGGAAACATTAATTCACTGCACTGTTTTCAGTTTGGCAGACATGTCTCAGAAGTTTAGTTGCTTCACAACCCGTGGATGTAAAAGGAAGGCCGTTATGTTAAACAAACTATCATCGGAAAGATTATTTAATCTACATTAGCACAGTTGTCAGATTAAACACATTTGAACTAGAGAGAAAGAACAGCTCCACGCCTTTCCTTATTCAGAATATAGCTATTTCATTCCATGATAGAAATCTTTTTGTGAAATATAATTTAAAGCTGATACGAGTATCACTTTCTCGGCGTGATATCACATCAAACGAAAACTTTATCCTCATGAAAACCTAGAGAAGGGGGTCCCTCTCCAAACAAACCTGTTGATTATCGTGTTATCTTAATAAATTTGTTAACAACTCTAATCTGATAGCAATTATTAAAGCAATAAGTTATAGTGTAAAAATTCTCTAAGCAAAACCTTAGATATTTAGGAAAAGAAATGTTGAAAGAATTAGGTCAGATAAAGTACAGGAGGTGGAGGATAATCTTCGCTTGCCGTGTTGATAGGATGTCGATCTAGCAACCGAAGGACTAACAGTTCAAATATTAATACGAGCACTGAGCTGCTTTATTAACAAAGTTATCTGTCAATTGTCGAGTCTGCCTAGCAATAAATATATCCTGTAAGGAAGTGTGGTTTACACTTTAAAGCCATGGGGTTTGTGTATAGTTATAAATGTTCCATTGGTTAATTGTCCTGAAGTTAAATGTTTGCCATCAGAAAACAGAGATAAACCACGTTATTTAGCATGGAGGTTCTCCATTCTAAAGATGGATATTTCTAATTTAAATTAACATGGAACTGTTTCTGTTGCAGATATGCGAGGTAAATTAAATATTGATTTCTTTATTGCCCACAGGGGGATAAACATAGAGGGGACAAACAAGGACAGACAAAAGGATTAAGTCGATTACATCAACCCCAGTGCGTAACTGGTACTTATTTAATCGACCCCGAAAAGATGAAAGGCAAAGTCGACCTCGGCGGAATTTGAACTCAGAACGTTACGGTAGACGAAATACCGCTATGCATTTCACCCGGCGTGCTAGCGATTCTACCAGCTCGCCGCCCTAGGTAAATTAAATATTGTGGGAGAGACGCAAGAGAAGTTGTGATATTCATTCCCATTCTGAAGAAATAGAGGCGAAAGCGGACTTCATATGGCGATTAATTGGAAAACGAAATTGCATGGCAAACGGAACTCGTTGGGCTTGTTCCATCATGACATTTACCTTAGTGCTAACCCCACCTCCACTGGGATATATAAATCCATTCTGGATGGAGCCCTATTAGCCAGCATCTACGTGATCGTTGGACCTGCTAGAAATATCCGCCAGTTCTCCCTCAAAATAATATCCACCATCGTCGGAGTGGAAAGACACATTGGATAATGTAGTCATGGTTACACCGTAAAAAATGGCACGGTCACGGCTGGAATGTCTTTGATGATAGGTCTACACCTTCAAAGCTAACTTGAGTTTAAACAACAACAGCAACAACAATGACAGCAAAACAAAAAACAACGCACGACGTTAACAAAAACTGCAACAACAAATCCACAAGAACAACAAAAGCATTAACAGTAACAATACCACCACTACGACCGTCGCCACCACCACTACCACCAGCGCCAGCACCACCAGTACCAGCGCCACCAGTACCAGTACCACCACCACAAGCCGTCACCATCACTACCACCACCACTACTACTAACACTATCACCACAATCATTCCCACTACCACCACTGTTATCACTACCATCACGACCATCACCTTATAACATGCTGTATTGATTTCTTCCACTGGCACAAGTCCTCAGATATATTGGCGCTCGGAAATAAGATACTGTGCTGTTGGCTTCTTTCTCAAGAGCATTACCAACATAAATGATGTGAAATGTCTAAACCAGTGAGATAAATTATGAAAGAAAATTAAAAACTAGGCGAGAAATAAAGGCAGAAGAAGAATTGAGCTTAACGGCTGGAAAACAGATGTTTTAAACAGAAAAGCAATTTGTGATAATTCTTTACAAGTTTAGAAGAACTGATAGAGCGAAGTGATACATTTCAAAATGTCTTCCGATGACTGAAGTAAATGTCTTCGGATTGTGTAACATTAAGAACCAGTATTAGGTTGGCATATTAGAAGGATCAAAGGAATTCTTTGAATTATTGGTTGTAAATATAAGAATATATATTATATAAGCCACTTATAATTCGATTACATCGACAGTAACCAATCAAATGCAGCAGAGATCAGGTGCTGCGAGTTGAGGCCGACTTAACGGTTCATCGTAATTTATATACTTTCTACCAACCTCTTCCCTTATCTATCTATCTATCTATCTATCTATCTATCTATCTATCTATCTATCTATCTATCTATCTATACATACATACATACATACATACATACATACATACATACATATATATATATATATATATATATATATATATATATATATATATGTATTATTTATTTATATATTTTATATTTACTTATCTTGTATTTTATATTGATGTATTACACACACACACACACACACACACACACACACACACACACACACACACACACACACACACACACACATATATATATAGTTGAAAAATTTCGTTATAGGTATAAATATACCATAAACAAGTATAAAAAATGGAGGAAAAAATTAGATTTAATACAAAATTGGATTCAATACATACGCACGTTTCGAAAGACAATACAAATGTGTAAGAAAAAAATTATAATAATAGTAATTATAATTAAATTTATGCATTGTCATTCTCATCAGTGTGAGGAATTGTTGGAAGAAAAGCAAAAAAGGTTTAATAAAATAAAATAAAATAAGGGAGAATACAGATGGAATAATAGGGAAAATCGCATATTTACAAACATGTTATAAAAGGGAAAAGTAATGATAATAATGATAATAATAATAATAATATTTTAAAAAAGGATTGACGTAACTCTTCACGAAGGTAAATAGTCAAAACGAAGAGCGCGATTTTAGATGTTTTATTTTTTGAACAACATTTCGACAGAACGTCTGTCTTTCTCAAGTTCAAACCAAAAGGTGATTGAAAATTCAAAATTTCAGAAACCAAACGTAGACTATGAACGTGAGTAATCAGCGTCCATACGTTGATAGAATGACATCATCAGCTTTTGTCAGTTTTTTAATAAGCAGAAAGAAAGAAAGAAAAAGGAAGACGACAGAAAAAGAAAAGAAAAAGAGAGAAAGAAGAATATTCAATCAAACAGTTTTGTATAAATTTGATGATATTCTCCTGTCATCTTATTCATTCCTCCAGGGCGTGATGTCAATAACCCGCAAACATATTTCTCCTCATACATTCTGAGAAGTGAAAGTGGGGTACATTCAGGATATTTTTTGAGAATGTGCACTTTCAAATCTTCTTCAAAATTGCAGCCGCTTGAAACGAAATGTTCAGCAAGTTCTGTTGAACTACTGTTCTTGTGCCTGACGTCGAATCTGTGCCCATTAAACCTTTTGTTTAATTGTTCCGTTGTACAACCAACATAAATCAAGTTATGTTTCGTGCATTCTGCACCGTACACTAAATGGGAATCTTTGCAGGTTCCCCCTTCTGTATAAATCATAACATTTCTATTATGATTTTTGATGGTATTCACTTCACTCATGTTGTTGCACAATGAACAGGGCTTACCTCTCTTGCGGCTGTTCTTTAAGGTACAGCGTGTAGATACTCCAATGTTCGTTTTCTTGGAGTCAGATATAGAGGTCAATAATTCTTTTATGTTCTTATTCCGTCGAAAGGCTACAATGGGCGGCTGAGGAAATGTTTGTTTGAAACTGGGATATTTTTTCACCACATGTTGGTAACTTTCATGCAACACTTTTGAAATGCCAGCGAAACGTCGGTGCCAGTTAACCACTAAAGGAATTCTGTAATCTGTTGTATTTTGTTTGCTAAGATTAGGCATGTAGGTTTTACTATCTTTGCTAATCTTAGCTATTTCACTTGCTATTTCCTTTAAACGTGATTCACTGTAACCTCGTTTAACATAATGACATACAAAAGCATTTGCATGTTTCCAGTAATCCCCTATGTCAGTGCAAATCCGTTTTATCCTCAAAAATTGGGATTTCGGATTTGACCGAATAAGATGATGTGGATGATCGGAGCGGCGGTGGAGATATATGTGGGATGACGTTGGCTTGCAAAATAACTCTGTCATTATTCTGCCTCCAGAAAACTTGACTTTCGTGTCCAAAAATTCAACGCTAGTTTTTGAAAAACTAGACGTAAATTTTATATTGGACTTAAAGCCATAGTTTCTAGCAAAACAATCACAGAAATGCAAGAAGTCCATTAAACTATCCTGTGATCCTTCCCAGACAAAAAATACGTCGTCAATGAACCGTAACCAGAGTATTGGTTCATGACCATGAAGGGATTTGAATGTCTTCAGTAACTTTGTCTCAAAATTTGTCATAAAGACATTAGCGAAATTAACTGCCATGGGGGTACCCATGGCGCAACCCTTCGTCTGGTGGTAGAATCTTTGTCTAAACTGCATTGTGTTACTTTCTAACACAAACCTCAATAATCTACAGAGCAAATTTGTTGGAACACTTTTATTTGACCGCTTCTCAAAGGCATCCATGCATGCTTCTACCCCTTCATTGTGGTCAATATTAGGATATAAGGAGGAAACATCCATGGTTACCAAAAAGCAGTTCTCAACACGGCCTCGGCGTTTAAAAAAATTATTGATTTTAGATACAAAATCAAAAGTGTCCCGAATATAGGAACTTGATCTTTTTGCGACGGGGAGTAGAAAGCCATCCAGCCATTCCGAAATTTTGGCCGTACAACATTCATATCCGCTGCAAATTGGGCGCATTGGAGGAAATTTTTCGAACTTTTTGTGTATTTTAGGGAGACCATAAAATACAGGTGTTCTTCTTTCAGACCTTAAAATCCTAGATTCAGCCTTACTAACGAAATTGTTTTCCTCCATTTCCAATATTATTTTGTCAAGTTCCTCTCTGTAATTTGGGTTTGGATCGACAGGTAATTCTTCATATGAAGTTTTGTCATTTAAAACTTCTTCACAAGCCGAAATATACTCACTTTTGTCCATAATGACGATAGCGCCTCCCTTATCCGCCATCTTAATAACAATAGAATCGTTATTAGCTAGACGTCGGAGTGCGTAACGCTGGGAATTTGTGAGGTTATTCCAGGATTTCTTTCCAGTTGTTTTAAGGCTTTCTCTAATGCTTGCCTGACAAGATTCAAGAAATTCTAGTAGTGCTTGTGAACGTCCCTCCCGAACTTTATCTGGATACCAATTGGGATTCTTTTCAATCCAATTATGCCAGATTCGATCATCATCATCATCATTACTTTTAGGAAATATAGGGTTTTCTGCCGCCTCGTTACCAGTTTTCTCAAAAAAATATTCTTTCAGCTTGTGGCGGCGGACAAACTGAAATAGCCCTTGAGCTAGTTTATTCTTGTCGAAATTTTTAGTGCTTGGGCAAAAACTCAGTCCAAGCTCTAAGACTGAGACATCGTCGGGCGAAAGTTTTAATTTGGATAAATTTATAACCGACTTATTCTCTAATGTGATGGTTTTTCTCGGGCAAGTGGTTTTCAGAGTCTTTTTTTCTTTAGATTCCTGACTACTTTTTGAGTGTTGCTCGTAATCTTCACTTAAAACGTGGAACCTATTCGGTGACAAAATTTGTTCTGAATGGTCATGTGAGACGTTACAATTTTTACTCGTCTTTCTAGGGGTAATCCATTTTTGGGTGGATGATAGAAAGTGAGTGACGTCTGTGTAGTAGACATTTGAAAAACCTTTACTTTCGGGAAAGGAACAAATTTATTGTTTTCGAGGCAAAATCTTAAATGTGCTCGCATTTTTGACTGATCAAATAGAAATTTTTCTGGAGCGTTTCCAATGACCAGTTCAAATGCATACGCTATTCTGCTTATTAAAAAACTGACAAAAGCTGATGATGTCATTCTATCAACGTATGGACGCTGATTACTCACGTTCATAGTCTACGTTTGGTTTCTGAAATTTTGAATTTTCAATCACCTTTTGGTTTGAATTTGAGAAAGACAGACGTTCTGTCGAAATGTTGTTCAAAAAATAAAACATCTAAAATCGCGCTCTTCGTTTTGACTAATAATAATAATAATAATAATAATAATAATAATAATAATAATAATGATAATAATAATAATAATAATAGTGAGAGAGAAGAAAATGAAAAAGAAAGACATATCAATGCGTATGCAAGTCTATATTTGCAGTAAACTATAACATAAAATAAAAATTTTACGGATATGTTTAAAGAAATATTAAGAGGTCGAGACGAAGTATAATGTAAACAAGGCCACGAGTGTATAGTAGAATATAACGCAACAGGTTCACTAGCAGAAAAATTATATATTAATATTAATATTGATAAAAAATATATATTACAAGAGGTTTAAAGCTGATAGACAAGACTCTGTTTGAAAAAGATACAATATTTAAGTAAAAATGTACACTCAAGCATATTTATTTATTTATATATATGTGTGTGTGTATGTATGTGTGTGCGTGTACATGTATGTGCATGTTTATGTACGTGTATGTATGTGTATGTATATATATATATATATGTGTATATATATATATATGTGTGTGTGTGTGTGTGTGTGTGTGTGTGTGTGTGTGTGTGTGCATATATGTATGACTGTATATCCTTATGTGTTAAGTGTGTACGTTTTCTCTATCACTTGTAAATTTATAATAATTTTCTCCTTCATATATTCGTTTTAGTTCCTATTCTTATTTGGTTGTCTTCCCTATGCCGAGCTAATTTTTGAGTAAGATAACTCTCTTGAATACACCGACGGATCCTGTCTGTGAGCGTTGCTTTTTCTTTGTTAAGTTCTCTTTGTTTTTTCTCTGCTTGTATGTACATTTTTACTTAAATATTGTGTCTTTTTCAAAAATAGTCTTGCCTATCAGCTTTAAGTCTCTTGTAATATATATATATTTTTCATTATTAATATGTATACGTAAAACTCTCTATGTTTTTTTTTCTGCTAGTGAACCTGTTGGTTATATTCTACTATACTCACGTGGCCTTGTTTACATTATACTTCGTCTCAACCTGTTAATATTTCTTTAAACATATCCGTTAGATTTTTATTTTTATGTTACAGTTTACTGCAAATATAGACTTGTATACGCATTGATATGTCTTTCTTTTTCATTTTCGTTTCTCTCACTATTATTATTATTATTATTATTATTATTATTATTATTATTATTATTATTATTATTATTATTATTATTATTATCATTATTATTATTATTATTATTATTATCATTATTATTATTATTTTTTATTTATTTTTTTTTCCTCATCAGAGGCGATATGAGAGAGTTAAATAGAGGGAAATAGTTGAGTTCAATAAAAGAAGTTATTTTGGAAAGGGAGAGATATAGGAAGTATAAAGAGAAATAAGAGAATAAAAATAAAAATATGTTGGATGTTACAGTCGTAGTTCCATTATCCAAGAAAAGTGCTGTGCAGAATGGATAGAAAGTGTTATGAAGTTGGGCGGGGAGGAGTTGGATAGAAGGAGGAGAATGGTATTGGTCAAAAGGAATAGGGGATGAAAGAAGACAGAAAGAAAGAAAAAGGAAGAGAAAATGAAGAAAAGAGTCCTTTTGATCAATATCATTCTCCTCCTTCTAACATACATATCTATTCTCTTCCCTCTATCTACTTACCTCTACAATACTTTCTCAAAATTTCCTTACACACTACAAGACTCCTTCGAATGAACAGCACATGAATTAATGTCTCCACACTATCCATTTGTAATAACAAAATATGACCTCGTATCGAATTTACATACCATGGACAAGGAGCCTTTCTACCTATTCTGCACAGCACTTTCCTTGGATAATGGAACTACAACTGTAACATCAAACATATATTTCAATTTTTATTCTCTTATTTCTCTTTATACTTCCTGCATCTCTCCCTTTCTAAAATAACTTCTTATATTGAACTCAACTATTCCCCTTTATTTAACTCTCTCATATAGTCTCTGATGAAGGGATATGCCTCATATCCCTGAAACAGCTGTAAGACTACCTTTCTCTTTATAAATGTCCTAAAAATTTCACACTGCCTTGACTTTGTTGTCTCATTTTATTTAACATATACATGCTCACACACGACCCGCATTAGACTCCTCACTCACACTATAATCGAACCTGGACCCTAACTACGGTCCTTCCGTAGCGCTTACATAGCCTTACCTGCCATTTTGGTTCGTCTGGATAACAAAACCTCATATATATATATATATATATATATATATATATATATATATATATATATATATATATGTATATATATATATATATATATATATATATATATATATATATATATATATATATATATATATATATACATATATATATATATATATATAAAGAGGGTCCCTGGGCTGGGATTTCAGCTTTTCGCTTACATATTTATATGTATGTATGATTGTATGTATATATAAATGTATATATGTATATATATGTATATATAAATGTATATATGTATATATATGTATATATGTATGTATGAATGTATGTATGTATGTGTGTATGTATGTATGTATGCATGCATGGATATATTTGTATGTCT
>NC_142936.1:37076395-37083895 GCF_046866305.1 Octopus bimaculoides | reverse complement strand
GTATTAAATTTTTTTGTTTCACAAAGCTAAAGTATGTTAAACATTAAAAAATATTTTGTAATGTTCATAAGTTCAATTAGCGCTTCCATATGTTCGTATTAATCGTCAGATTTCAGAATGTATTAATTGGCAGTTGAGTTGAGTGCTTGACAACTGTAGTAAAATGACTGACTTCTACCTTTTTATACCTGTTAGAAGGCTCCGACAAGCTGAATTTTTTGAATACGGTTTTGACCAATCAGTAATACCGGTGCTTGGTCAAAACCGTATTCGAAAAATCCAGCTTGTCAGTGCCTTCTAAAAGGTATAAAAAGGGAGAAGTCAGTCATTTTACTATAGTGTCAAGCACTCATCTCAACAGTCAGTTAATACATTTTGAAATCTGACGGTTACTACGAACGTAAGAAAGCGCTAATTGAACTTTATGAACATTACAAGATATTCTTTTAATGTTTAACACGATTCAACATTCTAAAAAATTTTTTGAAATACCATAATAAAAAGCGTGAAAACCAGATCATGTTGTAACTTTATTCAACTCATATATTATTCTATACACATTTACACAAATTCGGAAATATATATGTGTGTATGTATCTGTGTGTGTGTGTGTGTGTGTGTGTGTGTGTGTGTGTGTGTGTGTGTGTGTGTGTGTGTGTGTGTGTGTGTGTGTGTGTGTGTGTGTGTGTGTGTGTAAGACGAAGACAGGTGAAGGAACAACAAACAGGTGCATTAGTTTAACGTTCAGGAAGAATGGAAAAGTCTTTGACGTTTCGAGCCTACGGCCTTCGACAGAAAGGGCTGAGAGGAAAAAAAATGGAGAAAGAACGTAAAAAACAGAGGAAAAATGTGTAGGAGTTAACGGGTCAACATGATAAAATGTATATGTATGTGTGTATGTATTTATGTATGTGTGTGTGTGTATATGCACACACACACACATTTCAAAAAGGTGTACTAAATACCATACAAGATAAATTCTTGATTTATTGAAATCACTTCGAAAGGAAGCGAACAAGCACCTAGTGGTAATTAAAACCGATCCTGAATGAGAAGAGCAGATAATTTGAAGCAGCTAACATGGTGTATATTCCTAGCATGGCTGCAGTCCAATAACTAAAACCAGCAAAAGAATATTGCTAAATAGGCAGGACGCTCTACCGATTTTGCCTTCCACAGCTTCAATAATAATATCGACTATACATATTTAAGCAGGAAACTTTTGTTCTTGTCCCGCCTCTCCCATTCAGCACCTCTGTATCTATTCCTCTACCCCTATCATTCACATGACCCCTCTCTATGGAATCAGTTTTTATTTTACCCATATCTTTCTCCTTGAAAAAAAACGCGCGCGCGCGCGCGCACACACACACACACACACACACACACTAACAATAAATGCATAAACAATCAAATGTATCTCGCTCTCTCCCTCTCTTTCCCTCACTTTCTTTAACTTTTTATCTTCTACCTATTGCCTCTCATTTCTCTCCCCTCTCTTCTGCAGACGGCCTATCTCTTTTGCGTCTATCTATCTATCTATTTTTTTCTTCTATTGTCTATCCTATATCTCTATCTAAACGATCGCCAAAAACAGCCAGCATATTCTTGTCCTACGTGTGTGGAGAGTTGGCTGCCAGTAACTATGGACGCCGGTGTTTCAACAGACTAAACAGGAAGCGAACGTTGCTCTGGCGATTGATGGCCAACATAGATGTCAGAAGTTAACCTAAATATATACATACGCCAGACATACGTTCATATTTCCCTGAGGAATCTGAATTTACCGTTCTGTTAATTTGAATTGCGCTGAAACAAACAAACACACACATGGACACACACATACACAGAAACACAAACACGTACAAAATAAAACTATGATGTAGGTTGACTTCAGGACGAAATCTGGATTTCGTGGAAATTATCATAAAGCATACGCTTCCAACTCCACGTTCATTTGTGACGACGATGCCCCTCCGTTAAATACGCATGCGTAAAAGATATATATCAAAAATAAAAAATTTGATAGATGAAGCTGATATTCCTTCTACTATAATGACAAAGCTTGAAATTTGGGTGGTGGTGGTGGTGATAGTAGTTGGGGGGCAAAGATCTAGCAGGTTACATCAACCTCAGTTTCCGACTGGTATTTATTCTATAGATGAGTGGATGAAAGGTAAAGTTAACTTCGGCGGAATTTGAAATTAAACTGTAACGTTGAAAGAAATTCTGTTAAGCATTTTAGCATTTCGCCCGGCGTGCTAACGATTCTACCAGCTCGACGTCTTCACCGTAATCCTTTCTGCTAGAGGCACAAGGTCTGAAATTTAGGGGAAAGGGAGTTAGTCGATTATATCGACCCCAGTACTTATTTTATCGACTCCAAAAGGAAGAAAAGGAAAGTCGATCCCGGGGAATTCGAGCTCAGAACGTAAAGACAGACGAAATACCGCCAAGCATTTCACCCAGCGTACTAACGATTTTGCCAGCTCGCCGCCTTCTCAATAATAATAATAATAATAATAATAATAATAATAATAATTAATAATAATAATCCTTTCTACTATAGGCACAAGGCCTGAAGTTTTGGCTCACCGCTAATATCATTAACATACACACATTGAGAGCTGCGCATATGACGATCGTGTGCACGTCATTGAAAAGGCCCAGGAAGGTCGAAACACGTGTGGCATTCTCATGAATCATTGCTGAGAGGATGTTTATCTCACTCGATATATATTTTGCTTTTAATGTCTACGAAGAGATTTTATCTCGTATAAAATCTCTAAATATACCTGTCAACAGTTATATATGTTAAGTATGAAACACAGGTGGCTATTTTAATTTAAAGCTGGGACAATTGCATGCTTATACTTTCTCTATGTATGTTTATTATACTGCTAATTGTATATGCCTATTATATTGTTCATTATGTAGCTTGTTATGTGTTTATTATATTCTTTATCACACATGTTTGTTATATTGTTTATTATATATGTTTAATATATTGTCTGTTATATATGTTCATTTTATGTTTAGTATATTGTTTATATATGTTGTTTATTAGATTGTCTATCATAAATGTTTATATATATACATTATATTGTTTATGGTATGTTTATTTTATGAATATTAAATTATTTGTTACATATGTCTATTATGTTGTTTATTATATATGTTTACTATAGTGTTTATGATGTATGTTGTTCATTATAAATGTTTTATTACATGGCTGATTATATATTTCAATTTGTTAATCATTAGAGTCCGACCCCTGTTGAATTTGTTTGAGGCAAAGTGCGAAACAACCAAAATGTTCGCTCCAATCGGCAAAGAAACCAAACGTAATCTTAACTTAAACAAAAGAAATATAGAACATATTTGACAAAAAATGTGTGTGTGTATATATATATATATATATATATATATATATATATATATATATATATATATATATACATACAGACATACACACACACACATACATACATACATACATACATACATACATACATACATACATAGCAAATTTTGGTTTAACGCAAATCCGGTAACATATATTAACGAAACCTTCAATCAATGATTTATTTAGGAATTATCAAATTTATATACTTGAGCATTAATTTATTGATAAAACTTTAAACATTATTGTTAAAAGAATTTTTTTAAATCAAAACATTAGAAATAGCTACCAATGTTTACTTGAGTGACATTTCACGAAATAAAATGAAATTCTTTGCCACGAAGAAAGTCTACTAACAATAGACATTTGACTCCTTACAAGAAAGAAAATTCCAATATTTTTGGGACTGAGTCTTGCTCAAATGTTCTCTTATTCTCTTAGGATCATTATATTTTCACTATACAAAAATCTATTCCATTTTGTGATCACTTTTAAACTGATTTATTCCCTTTGCAAACCACCAACGCTAGTTTGGTTAATCTCAGTTTTTTTTTCTCAGAATTTGCTTGGATAATCGTGGACAGTTTAACTATCATGCCGTTCTGTTTAGCCCTCGCCATTTTGTCCTTGGGTACTTTTAGCTGTAATCAATTAGTTTCAGTTGTAAATATTCACACTAGACTGTCGGTTCTTTCTCCGCTCAGTCGCTCGGCAGAAACTGTCGATATTCAGTCTGAGCATTGATCTCACGAATCAATATCATACCAGTCTGGAAAGTCAAGGACACTGTCCTCTCCCTTGATTAAGTTCTATATATGCGTGTATATATATATATATATATATATATATATATATATATATATATATATATATATATATATATATATATATATGTACACACATACACACCGCATGTTAGCTTAGCGTAGCGACCGATGATACTTGGTTGATTCGCTTATCTCAAAGCTTAAGCCATAGAAATGTAAGTTCATGTCGTAAACGAATATATCATATACATGCGCTTCATATGTCACCAGCACAGATTTGAGACCACAGCCACCATCCTTGCGTGAGAAGTGTAGTCTCTCTATTTCTCTATTGATATTGAAGTTTTCTGTAACACTGATCAGCTTGCGAGTTCGAGCATCTGTCACATTCAGTTCTTGCAGTGACAAGTTCAGAAGGCCAAACATAGATGCGAGAGCACTGCAAAGGTGTTGCAGGCGATATGCTTGTTGTAAGCCGAGAGTTCTGATGATTACCTTCACTATATTTTCCTGAAGTATTTATTCATAGTCCTCTCCTTGTTTATGGGTCCATCATATCGAACATTTTAATCCTGTTCAAGATACCTATAATTATCATCTTACTGTAGAGTTTGTATTGTCAAGCCTTTCATTTTTCTCGTTTCATTGTCAAAAATGCACATTTGGACACAACAAATTTCTTTCCAATGTCTGTAGAAATTTGAGTAATAAGATCCAATTGCTTTTTTATATGGTTCATATTTGGCCCATACTGTTTCAGATCGTCAACAAAGAGATGTGAGACCCGTCTAAATCCATTTCTCTGGCCACTATGTTTTCTGAGCAGGTATGATAGTGGATTTAATGAGCGGTCGAAGAGCAACACCGACAAGCTATCACCCTCAAATATGCCTTTTTAGTAGTGAATGCTATCCAACTCATATGTACATACATACATACATGTATGCATGCATGCATGCATGTATGTATGTATGTATGTATGTATGTATGTATGTATGTATGTATGTATGCAACAACAGAAGCAGCAGCAATAACACCAATGACAGCTGCAGAAACAATTACTTACATTCGTTCGCCTCTTTTTACAATGCCCACGCCCACCCCCTCCTTAATACACCCAACACCCAACCAAGAGCCCCTACTGTACCTACTCCATCGTCCTATTTTTCTTCTTATCACTGCTTTAGAATTTGGTCACAAAGCTCAGCTTAGCTGAGATAAACAATTAATAATTATTCTTCAAAAGCTTGCTCATTTATTCATTAAAAAGTCATTACATGTATGTATGTATATATGCATACATAATGTATGTATATACGTACATATGTATGTACATATGTGTGTATGTATATGTATGTGTGTGTGTGTGTGTGTGTGAGTGTGCAATACGTATAGTGGTAGTCAGTGATCACTTTGTGACAGAGCCTTTTAGATGATTAACTGGCGATAACTTTAAGTAACTTTAGGCAGGAGACATAATATGCTGAGTGTGTTTGGAACGTACAGAATTTGATGACAATACGTGTTGGATAGCATCATACGTGACTACCCGCGCACGCACACACTCACGCCCATATATACACACAGACAAACACAGACACACACACACACGCACATACATCTATGCGTGGGATAAGATGGACGTGTCCTATGCGTCAATCATCTTATGTAGAGCTGAGTCATATTGCTATTAAAAATATATCTGACTCCCACCAAATGTGTTGAGTCCAGCTTTCTTTTGTTTGTTCACTCACTCGTGTACACACACACACACATATAGCTCAGGCAGTTAAAAGTTATGGCCAGTCATAGAGTGACCATTGGTTTTGCACCTATGAAGCGCCTAGGAGAATAGCTGTCTTGTCAAACTCAAATAATATATATATATATATATATATATATATATATATATATATATATATATATATATATATATATATATATATATATATATATATATATACATACATACATACATATATACATACATATATACATACATGCATATATATATATATATATATATATATATATATATATATATATTTGCGAGAAGGAGGAAAGCTGAAAAGTTCCTGGCTTTAATGGTATCGTGAAAGACCTTGTTAAAAGCCCAAACTTCCGAGTCCTTTTAAAGGACTTGAAAAAAACTGGAGGACTGCTGCAGTAAGCGTGTGAATCTGAGAAGGGGAATATGCTGACTAAAATTGTAACTGACTATCCTGTATTTTCTTTTATCGAAAGCCAGACAGTTTTCAACACCCTTCGCGCGCGCGTGTGTGTAGGTGTAGCTGTGTGGTTAAGAAGTTTGCTTCCTAACCACATGGTTCCGGGTTCAGTCCCACTGCGTGGCACCTTGGACAAGTATCTTCTATTATAGTTTCGGGACGACGAAAACTTTGTGAATGGATTTGGTATACGGAAACTGAAAGAAGCCCGTCGTAGAAGCCTTTTTTTAAACAATTTTAATCCTGAAAATCACCTGTCACTTTTGTTTTAAAGTGAAGGAGAAGAGAAAGTTAAAGAGGTATGAACGTATATATGAAATGGACGTGTGTGTGTGAGATAGAGAGACTGCTACTTACACATACATGAGAACACTCATGTTCACTCATTCATTCACTCTCTCTCTCTCACACACACACACGTGCACACGTACATACAAAAAATGATGTACCCATATGTATTGATGTATGTACGCATACATGACAACACACCCCTTCACTCACTCTCTCTTTTTCTCTCTCTCTCTTCCTCTCACTCTTTCTTTCTTTCTGTCTCTCTCTTCTCTCTTCCTCTCTCTCTCTCTTTCACAAACACGTCCATTTCATATATACGTACATACATCTTTCATTTTCTCCTCTCTTTCATTTTCTCCTCTCTTTCACTTTAAAACAAAAGTAAATAAATAAAAAAACTTTTACGGAAATTAACGAACTCCGGATGATGAAATCACATTCAGTTAAAAAAAAATTTTAAATGATTAAAATATTGTGTACGTCAAAAAGTCGACGTTTTTTATTCTGAGAGAGCGCGAAGACTATATGTGTGTGTATGTGTCACAGATAGTGGACGTGTGTTTGTGTTGATTGACACGCCATAACATTCATTGTATGTGTGTATGTGTGTATGTGTGTTGACGTCACGGAAGCCATGTTTATTTTAGTCAAGAAATAACAAACAAAAATTGTGTTTAATCGTTTAAATAGAGGTCCAAAATATCACAAAAGTTTGTACTGCACTGCCGAAGGTAAGTATGAAAATATGTAAAAAAAAAAAAGATAAGAATATACTAATTCTGAGATATTTCGGGCACACAAAAACATCTCA
>NC_142936.1:37058895-37071395 GCF_046866305.1 Octopus bimaculoides | reverse complement strand
GAAATGAGGAAAGAGAAGAAAATAAAGAAAATGTGCGACGTAGAATTTACCGCTTCCATCAATATTGCCATATTTTTTAAGGCGGCGAGCTGGCAGAAATGTTAGCGGTATTTCGTCTGTCTTTACGTTCTGAGTTCAAATTCCGCTGAGGTCGAGTTTGCCTTTCATCCTTTCGGGGTCGATAAATTACGTGCTAGTTGCGTACTGGGGTCGATGTAATCGACTGGCCTCCTTCTCCAAAATTTCGGGCCTTATACCTAGAGTAGAAAAGAATATTGCCATATTTTTTAGGCTTATAACGGTTATACTGGGATCAATGTTCGTATATTAACGCACGCAAAGATATTCTCTGTGCGATGGACAGAGTGAAGTTAGTCCTCGTTTGTCGAGACATATAAATATGTGGAAACTGAGAGGACATAAGCTAAAGCTGGATTTTGGAGTGGAGGTTTAAAATGAACGAAGTTAATGCTTTATGAAGTTTGTGGCGAGAGCAAGTATAACTTACAGTTTGTGGTAGACTGAATAAAATTTATCCATACATCTTCATTAACTTTTAAATACAATTTGGTAAAACATGTTCTAAAGCGATTTTGAATAGATTACATCATTTTGCATTGTTTTAGTTCCGCTAGTTATGGAAACAGATAACAGATCAACAGGGAATGTTACTTGCGATTGAACAGATGAAATATTTTCTATCATCTACTTGTTAAGCAGATGATAAAAAATATTTCACCATTACTCCAGCCCACAGGTTCCTGCCGGGGATTTGGAGACGTTCTTATATTGGTTTTGTTTGAGCTCATGCAAACAACGTAAAGAATTCGAACGATATCAGAGATATTATGGAAAGAGTTAAACAACTGAAACGTGATAGTTCCACATAAAATCAGAACCGAAGAACGTTAGGAAGTTCTTGTTAGAAGAAAAGAATATCGAAGTCAAGCATAGTATATTTGGAGCATGGTAACTATAGACAAAATTTTAAATGAGACCCAGAAAAACCAAAGGGTTAATATATAAAATCAAATCAAATCATATAACATAATGTACTATATAAAATAATATAATATGATATAATAAATTGTGTGTGTGGTCGAACAAACTAGTCAGAGGTACAAGAGTTCAATATAATATGATCACCCTGGCTGAAATACATTTATGTACTTGTCATAAATTTGTTCTATGGGTCAAATATTTATCAATACTTGGCATACTCAATGCCGTCTTAAGGTATATGATCGCTGGGAAGTCCCCCGGAGACCTCGCGGCTTTAGACGGTCGTTAGGAAACCTCACGCCTATCTATGGGTAGTTGCCAGGAGGTTTCACGTCAGTGGACAATTGCCAGGATGCCTCACGTCTCTGAGCGGTAACCGGAGGCCTCACGGCTCAGGGAAGTCGTCAAGTGGCCTCACAGCTCTGAGTTGTCGCCAGTGGGGCTTAACTGTTCTGGACAGTAACCTGGCGCCCTTACAGTTCTGGGCAGTCTTCAGGACAATTGGTGTGAGGCCTCATGGCTTTGGATAGTTGATGGGTGGAGAATGCGAGCTCACGACTTTGGTGGGCTATACGTAACAGTTTATCAGTTCAATTGAAATTCAATACTTTTTTGGTGTTGTGGGGAGGCAGCTGAAGGAGATCGAACACAATAAAGCGAAACATTATGGAAGCAGAAACGGTGAGGCTTAAAGCTCAGATCGAAAATGTATGTACTCACATACACCCATTCACTCACACACTCACACACTCACCTTTTTCCATACATGTTGCAGAGTGAACTAACACCTCCGCACGTGACTGTCACTGGACTGGACGAATCTTATAAATAAATGAACCAGTAGACAGTTGAGGTCGGACTATGAGAGCATTAATCTCGTTATTGTTTCTGCGTTGGAGTATTGGATTTGTTATTGTGCGAACGGTTATAAGATAACCAACTCTTGTTACATTGCTTATTGTTATATGGTTATACATGGTACTGTGATATATTGTTACAGACACACACATATGTCATCAGTGACGATGTAACATACACATACATTCATACATACACATTTACACATACATTCACACACGCACTCGCATCATACACGCAAGCATTTACATACAGACACACATTCACATGCACATTAACTCTCTCATTCACACACACACACACACGCACACATACACACACACACACACACACACGCATACACGCGCGCACGCACACACGCGCACACGCACACATGTGCGCGCAACATTTCCCATCCGTTTTATCCAGTTGATGACCGCAAGACAAGCTTGCAGGCTTATTCCAGAGACAGTCAGACAGGCAAGCCGAATGACAGGCAGGTATACAGGCAGACAGATAGATAACTGTCTAGATGTCAAAGTTAGATAGATAGCTAGCTAGCTAGCTAGATAGATAGATATACGTTTATCTATCTATCTATCTATCTATCTATTTATCTATCTATCTATCTAGAGAGAGAGAGAGAGAGAGAGAGAGAGAGAGAGAGAAAGAGAGAGAGAGAGATAGAGAGAGAGGCGGAGTGGGAAATGAGGGAAAATCTGAAAGAGATCAATTGTTTATTTAGAAAGAGAGAGAGAGAGAGAGAGATCAGTTGCTTAACTTCCCTCGGGTTATTTTGGCAGCGGCTGCCTTATGTCCCTTGATCTTTATTTCACCCGCTTATCTTCACTTCATCGCCACTGTCTCGTGCCTGCAGAATGGGGTAACATCCTCAAAATCGTGCCTGTTAAACACAGATCAAAACCTCTCTTGTCAATATGCATGTGTGTGGGGTGGCGGGGGTGGGGGGGTATGTGTGGTGAAATGTTGTTCAAATGTAAACTACGACGATGGCAGCGGGTGGAGGTGGTGGGTAGGAAAAGTAACATGGAGTGTATAAGGTGGAGGAGGCTTATGGGGATGGTGGTAGTGATGGTCGTGGTTGGGAATGGACAACAACAGTGGAAAATGTACAGAAAATGATAATTTCAAACACCACCTTTTTCCAGCATCGTCACCAATATTACCAGCATCGGAAGGTAGCGGACTGGCAGAATCGTTAGTACGCCGGGCAAAATGCTTAGCGCCATTTCGTCCGTCTTAACGTTCTTAGTTCAAATTCCGCCGAGGTCGACTTTCATCCCATTAGGGGTCGATAAAATAAGTACGAGTTAATCAACCTACCCCATCCCCCAAATCGGTATTTCTGAGTTCAAACTCTGCCGAGGCCAACTTTGCCTTTCATCCTTTCGGGGTCAATAAATTAAGTACCAGTTACGTACTGGTTCGATCTAATCGACTGGCCCTCTCCCCCCAAATTTCGGGCCTTGTGCCTTGAGTAGAAGAGAATATTATGACTAGCTCTAGGGCGGTGAGCTGGCAGAGTTGTTGGAACGGTCAGGTGAAAAAGCTTAGCGGCATTTCGTACGTCTTAATGTCTTGAGATCAAATTCCACCGAGGTCAGCTTTACATTTCATCCTTACAGGATCGATAAAATATGTACAGGGTCGATAAAATATGGGACCGATGCAATCGAGGTATCCACTCGAAACTGCTGGCCTTGTGCCAAAATTTCCAATCAATATGACTAGCACAAGATTTCAGGTTTGTGTATGTACACACACATAAATATACATAGATATCACCCCATGTGTGTGTGTGTGTGTGTGTGTGTGTGTGTGTGCGCGTGTGTGTGTACGTGTGTGTGTGTGAGTGTCTGTGCGTGTGTGTGTGTGTACGTGTGTGCGTGCGTCTGTGTATGGGGTGGGTGCAGAGTTACCAACAGTAAATGTAAGCTGAGTGTAGAGGATCTACAGAAAGACGAGCTGTTAGCGAGATAACTTCTTAGCTATTCAAAAACACTTCCATTTTCTTTACACCCTCTCAGATTGTTGCTGTTCATATATTTGATCTTCATCATATATATATATATTGTGTGTGTGTGTTTGAAAAGATTAATCGAAAGCGCTCGCACACACTAGGAAAAACAACTTCTTCCAAAAAGGTTAGTAACATTCCGATAATTGATTTTATAACTTTGTAAAAAAAATTATCTTTTTAAAAGTATCTCCTTTATACTTAAAAACAGTATTAGGAATTTTCATATATATATATATATAAACATAAGTTAGGAAGATTTGAGCGGAAGTATGTTCTGCAGAATTAAAGTCAGACGCGGTGAAGGATTTCGTCAAGTGTTCATATGAAGCAGAGAATTAGAACACACTCAGAGTGATTCGAAGAGGGAAGGCTGGAGCATCGGGTAAGCTTGGGTGGCAGTAGAACACTGCCTGCTAGTCCAGAGGAGTCAGGGCAAATGTAGCAGTGGTTATTTACAGATGTCATATTATTGTCAGCCATTTTATGCTCTGAATTATAATATGGTTTTCCTACAAAGCTTTATAACAGACTCATGTTGATATTACACAAAATTATGCTTTCATCTAAACATAAATGCTAAACGAGGGATAACTCTTGCTATTCATTAAGTAAAAACAAAAAATTAATGAAATTGCTGTCGGAGGAGACAGTATCAACTTCAAAAGACGAAATAACTTCATGAGGGAAAAATATAAGTTAATAAGTAATTTCTTCCAGTGCAAAACACTGTTAACATTCCGAAGACATCCTCAAAAGAATTGGGTCAACGGAAAATAGATATAAAGAAAAGACAGTTTAATTTTCCTTTTTTCCTTCTTTTTTTTTTTTTTTGTTAACGATAACTTCAGTTGCACGATTATTGCGTTCTTACAACCGTAATGGCGTGTTTCTGCTGATGAGAAACAACAAAGACAAGTTGCAAACGACAGCTGATAAAGAGAACAGTTTGGCATTACTAAATTAAGATTATCTGAGAACGTGTTTTGCTCGTCGACCAAACCTTTGACGTAGAGGATCGCATGACTGAGATAACTACCGCCAGTAAAGATGAGTAAAGGTGGGTATAGTGGCCAAATGGTCTGCATGCATGGGTCTATAATAAGCATGCGCCTGGGAGCCGGAGAATACAACAGGTACAGAGCAGGGTAGCTGTCGCTATTCTGGAGTGTGTCATGTAAGATATGTTTCTATTTTACTAAATAAATGTTTCTCTATCCTCGAATTAAACTTAGTAACTTTTATAATTTACCTTCATCGCTTATAAGACAAAATTAAGGATTTGGTATTGTCTCCTCTTCATTATTATTAATTTGGTTTGGCTCAAGTGTGGTCATATTCCGGCAGAATTTATGTGGCTAGCGGGTTACTACCTGTAACCTTAGGCATCTACAAGTTTCAGCAGTCTTTCAAGTGCTTAGAACCTTCTAATAATCCTTGCTGTCCTTAAGGGACAAACTTTCAGTACAATATCTACCGGGCATTTATTTCAATTTCCTTCAGCCATTTGTCTATATCTTGGCTTACAGTTATTAATGCAGAGCAGCTGTTGTCGCGTGTAAGACGAATTCAGCTGCCCGCCGGGTGTATAGAGAAGATCGACGCACCACTTTCCCTTAGCAGAGAAGGAAGGCAGGTCTTTCTCTGTTGTTTTGGCTGTAACAAAAGAGGCTGTGTGGTGGAACCGTCTGAAAGGTTTGAAATCAGGTACATTCCTATCTGGTCAAGTCCTCATCAATTTCTTCAAATATCATTTGAAGAGGAAGGTGAGGATAGAGAGGGAGGTACTGCCTTGTGGTCGATAGTGGCAAGACTGGTGAGACTGAATGGATCCACTTTGAATATGCTTTTCTAAACAGGAGGAAAAAACTGGAAGAGAGCACTTTCCCGTGCCTTGGAGATGGCAGAGTAATCCGGGATTCTTGTGTGGAGTTTACCCCAGTTTATCCTAAGTTGGCTAGCCTGCTATTGGAGATTCTATTTATTTATTTATTTATTTATTCACTTTCTATTGTATACCCTCTGTTATATCCTTTAATGTGGTAGTGTCTCCCCTTGATTGATATTAACTCCACATGTTTTTGTAGTTTTTGTAATTTTTTTGTGCTGTAACTCCTCCTTCGATATTGTTCTCTATGTCTTGGGCCCTTGTGTCCAATAAAAGAAATCACCATCATCATCATCATCATCATCATCATCATTATTATTTATGGTTTCCTTTCATTATAACTTTATTTCAGCTGCCTTAGTACCGGGCATCCTCCGGAGGCCAAGAGTAGCAAAGGCACTTTTGTTTTGCTATGCATACAATAATTATCACCACATTTATTCCATTTTAGATGGGGAGTGCTTTTCGTAGGATCAGGTCATCCCATAAGTTCTGTCCGAATTTTGAATAAAGAAGACAAGTGTTCAAATGTTATATTTAATTGAAATTTAATCATCAATGTACTTTCTCTGATTATCTATGACTTCCTTCCATCTATTTACAACCTTTTTAATCCCCTCAATGTAAAACTCTTTTGGTTTCAAAGCGAAGAACTCTGGAATGTCAGTTTCGACCTCCTCCTGGTTTGCGAAAGTTATGTCCCCAAAATGATTCTGTAAACTACAAAACAAATGGTAGTCTGAAGGAGCACGGTCGGGAGAATAAGGTGGATGAAGAATTTTTTTCTCGACCAAGCTCTTCGATCTTCTGTGATGTGATCTTTGCAGTTTGGGGTTGAAAATTGTCCTGATGAAACATCACTCTTTTTCGATTCACTAAAGCGAGTCTTTTTTCTTCAAAGCTAGGTTCAAACGCTCTAATTGCTGACAGAGCATTGATTGTTGCATTAGGTGGTAACAATTCAAAGTGAATTACTCCTTTGCAATCCCACCAGATAGAGAAAAGAACCTTTTTTCCATGAAGTTCCCTTCTCTGTTGTGGTTGAGCTTTTTCCTTTTTACCAAGCCACTGTTTACGACGTTTAACATTTCGATAGAAGATCCATTTTTCGTCACCAGTTACAAGTCTATCCAAAAAGGGTGAAATGAGTTCGCGAGAATGGAGAGAAGAGCAGATGTCAACTCGGGATACGCGGTTGCTTTCGGACAATTCATGAGGCACCCATTTTCCAAGTTTAGGGACTTTTCCAAGTTGTTGAAGATGACGATGAACAGTTGTATTGTTTGAACTAAGCTTTATTGCCAATTCTTCAACTGATAATGCAGGATTTTCTTCAAGTAACGCCTCAAAGAGCTTATCATCAAACTCAACTGGACGTCCTGTTCGATCTTCCTTTTCAAGGCTGAAATCTCCACTACTGAATTTTGCAAACCATCTTCTGCAAGTTCTTTCATTCAAGCATTCTTTCCCATAAGCTGAGTGTATGTTTCGAGTCGCTTCGGCAGCAGAGTTTCCTTTTTTTTGTACTCATAAAGCATTATGTGCCTCAAATGATCTTTGGATACTTCCATGTTAGAAAGGGTTTTAATTAAAAAAATGTTAATTCTATTATTCTGTAAAATAGTATTTAATTAGTTTAAATGTACACAAATGCATAAAAATAATTTTAAATTCCATTAGACATTCTAAAATACTATTAAATTTCATTCAATTTTAAAAATGGTAAAATCGGACAGAACTTATGGGATGACCTGATATATGGGCTGTACCCATCAAGGTTATCTTTTGTAGTTCACGGAAATTGGAGATACTAGGGAGTTGCTTAATATATTTCTCAGCTCCCTTCTTTATCATTCCCAACGCACCAATTACTACTGGTATTATTGCAGTTCTAAGCTTCCATGTTTTCGTGATTTCAATTTGCAGATCTTTTTAGTGAGAAAGCTTTTCGTATTCCCTTCTTGGGAATTTTGATCCTGTGAGACAGACATATCCATTAACAGACAAGTTCCCCTGTTGTAGTCCTTGATCACAATGTCTGGTCGATTGGAGTCAATTTTTCTGTTTGTTTGTATTAGCAAGTTCCAAAGGATGGTGATGTCCTCGCCATTTACTACATCCTCTGGATGGTTCCTGTATAACTCATCATGGGATTTAATTTTGTAGTATTTGCAAGCATTCCAGTGGATGTATTGCCTTAGTCTGTCATGTCTTATGAGGTACTCCTTTTCAATGAGGACTGGGAAGCCAGGAACATGATCAATTGTCTCTGTGAAAGGGTCAGATCCATCTTTAAGGGCGTTTGCATTGTAGTTTCTGGTAGGTAAGCTCTGATTGTGCGCTGCAATAACAAAGCCTTCTGTTTCCTCTTTAAGACCTGTCTCTTGTAGCCATTGGCGTGTTAGATTTTGATCAATATCTGGCTTTGACAGGCGGTTAGTGTATTTTCCATGTAAGAGTTTACCTTTCCAGTTGTCATCGATATTATTCATGCAAGCCTTCTTTGCTTTTTGTTTGATGCTATTTGCATCAATGATAGGTTTGTCACTATTTGGATCTCTTTGGTTCTTCTTCTTCTTCTTCTTCTTCTTCTTCTTCTTCTTCTTCTTCTTCTTCTTCTTCTTCTTCTTCTTCTTCTTCTTCTTCTTCTTCTTCTTCTTCTTCTTCTTCTTCTTCTTCTTCTTCTTCTTCTTCTTCTTCTTCTTCTTCTTCTTCTTCTTCTTCTTCTTATCATTATTATTATTAAGGAGGCGAGCTGGCAGAATTGTTAGCGCGCCGGTCGAAATGCATAGCGATATTTCGCCCGTCGCAACATTCTGAGTTCAAATTCCACCGAGGTTGACTTTGCCTTTCATCCTTTCGCACTGGGATCGATGTAATCGACTGCCCCCCGCCCAGACTTTGTGTGCCTATAGTAGAAAGGATTATTATGATTTATTAAGGCGCCGAGCTGGCAGAATCGTTAGCATGCTTTGCGGTATTTCGCCCTTCGCTCCGTTCCGAATTCAAATTCCACTGAAGTCAACTTTGCTCTTCATCCTTTCGGGGTCGAGTGCTGCCCTTGTGGCAAAATTTGAAACCATTATCATTATTATTATTACTTTTTAAAAAATAAAATATGGTCCATTGTCTTCTGCTGAACCGGGGTCATCCCTTGACCCTAGGGTCACAACAGGTCCTCATCTTATGTAGAGTACACAGCGTAAAATGTGTGCGGAACCTAGTAACACTATTTTCTGAAGTTCTCCCACGTTAACACTGCAAGGGAGTTTGTTGAGCTGCTTATCAAGGCCCTTTTTAATTAGCCCTAAAACTCCAATCACCACTGGTGCTGTGCTGCTTTTCATTCCCTACATCTTGGTCAATTCTATTTCTAGGTCTTTGTACTTAAATAACTTTTCAACTTCTTTAATGGACACATTTCTCTCTGATGGTACTGTCACATCTATCATTAAGCATTTCTTATTCTTCCCATATTTGATGATTATGTCCGGCCTGTTTTCCTTGATTTCTTTATCGATGTTGATTGGCATGTCCCAGAGTACTGTTACATCATCTTTTCCGGTCACAGTTTCAGGTTTATGCTGGTACCATCTTTCTGAAGTTGGAAGCTGGTAGTGTTTACATATCTTCCAATGAATATATTGCACTACTCTATCGTGTTTATGAATATATTCGGTTTTTGCAAGCGCTATGCTTCCAGTTAAGATGTGGTCCACTGCTTCATCCTGCTCATGATACATTCTGCATTCATCATCATCATCATTATTATTATTATTATTGCCTTTGCACAGCTTCTAACGCTGGAGATGTACTACAGTGTCAGCTGTTCACTACCAGTGAACTAAGGTAACACCTCTTATTTTCGAACACCTTCGGAGTATTCGAGTGGTTCCAAGCAGTGCTGTTTTCTGCAAGTGCTCCGCCCTTATTACAGCCCCTATTTGTTCCCCGGACTTCTCGAGATTTTTGCTCACTGTTCCCAGGGTTCAAACAATTATTGGTACTACTGCTACCTTTTTCATCAACTACAACTGCTTAACTTCCTCAGCTAACCTGTTATATCTCTCGACTTTTCTTTCTTCCTTATCGCATACCTTGTTGTCAGTTGGACATGCTATATCTATGATCCAGCATAGTTTGTTTTCTTTCTCAATTAAGACTATGTCTGGCTTCCTATTCCCTATGTCATGGTCGCACTGAATCATAAAACCCATAGGATCTTTGCATTTCTATTTTCGACGATGCCTTCAGGTATGTGGTCGAACCAATTTTTTGCTCTGTCAAGTCCATACTTGTTGCAAAGTGTCCAATGGACAAGCCTAGCTATATTGTCGTGGCATCTCTTATATTCCTTCTAGGCTAGTGGCGTACATTGGCTGGTAAAATGCCATACGGTTTCGCCGTTTTGTCCACAGATTCTGCACTTATTACTTTCTGATGCGTTGTATATTCTGTATTTTATGTAGTTTGTTCTTAGTGCTTGATCTTGGGCAGCACAGATTAGAGCCTCCGTTTCGGTATTATTATTATTATTATTATTATTATTATTATTATTATTGAGTGAGAGAGCATTGCATGCCATCAAAGTGACACGGGTAAAATATACGAAGCCCAGTATACCCATCATGACTACCCGTCTGATAAGGGTACACCAGGCACATGCATCACAACCATATGTGCGCGACATGGTGATCTCATATCAGGATAAACAGCGCATGATCTCGCAGGTGGGACCCAGTTAGAATTTTGTTCTGGTCGAGTAGCCCACCCCGCTCAAAAGGTCCCTGAATAAGGATTGTTTAAGGATGTTGAACAAAACACCCATGTTTCCAAAGGTAAATTATTCAAACCCCAAAGAATTCCTCTCAACATATGGCTATGATGCTCCCCAACTACTTCTGCTCATGATCAGAGATGCACATATCGTCAGCCACTAAGGGACATGCTCAACTGGTTAAGGTCAAACAACTGACAAGCAAATCTGTGGTATTAAGCAGAATATTTGCTGTAGCCTATTTTTATACCAAGACAAAATAATGTACATAACACTTCCAATCAATTAAGATCAGAAGCCATGAGAGCCACTGCCTAGTACTGCATCCGGGCATTTATTATTATTATTATTATTATTATTATTATTATTATTATTATTATTATTATTATTATTATTATCATCATCATCATCATCATCATCATTATTATTATTATTATTATTATTATTATTATTATTATTATTATTATTATTATTATTATTATTATTATTATTATTATTATTATGTCAGACTTTTGCTTTGCATTTGTACAAGTTGGCTTCAAGTCTCACCCTGAGACCTCAAGAAACAACAAGTTAGAAGTTCATGTTGGTGTTATGCCTAGGGTGCCATATATTTGGTTTTGCACATAGTGTTGTTCTAGAGAATGTTTAAGAAACCATAAGAAAATTATGTGTTTGTTTTAAAACTTGAGTTTACATACACAGTATTTTACGTAGGATATGGGCTGTTCTCATGAGGATTATCTTTTGAATTTCTGCCATTTTGGGGGTTTCCTGGTATCTGAGCTAGGTAGCAATCAGCCCCTTTTGCTATCATTCCTAGGGCACCTATGACAACAGATATTGTTTTAGTCTTCAGGTTCCACGTTTTGCTAATTTCTATTTCAAGGTCTTTATACTTGCTTAGTGTTTGGTAGGTCTTGACAAATACGTTTATATCGATTGGGACAGTCATACCTCGTAACACAGTCTAAGTAAAATTGCGCCGGAGTCTTTAGTCATTTGTCAAGTCACTATAAGGACCTCAGACAGATAATACTTTCCTTAAGATGTGCGCTGTGCCCAATAAGGCTGCTTTTTAACGCCATTTTCTTCTAATTTCTACTTGTAAAACGAAGTAACTAAGAAAAGCCTACTCTCAATTCCCAGATGGAGACGAGGGTAGACAAAAATACTTTTAAAGTTTTATTTACACACGTTACTTTTTCATATCCAAAATGGCTACTCAATATGCTTATGTTATGAGATTCAACACTGCAATAGTAAAATGGTTTCCATGTTCAAGTGTACAGGACGGTTTTAAATATAAATGTACACACCCTCATTTTACCCATCGTTGGTGTACAGGTATGTGTTAAATATAAAGGTACATACTGTTATTTTGACTGCCGGTGCTGCGGCACCGCCTTGAATTTTCAATCGAATGAATCGACCCTAGTCCCTTGTTTTCGAAAGTCTGTTACTTATTTTATAGGTCTCTTTTGCCAGACTGCTATGATAGGGGACGTAAATACACACACACACACACACACACACACACACACACACACACACTCATACACGATACTGATTTTACGTCTACCATATCCACTCACAAGATGTTGGTCAGCCCGAGGTTATAGTAGAAGACATTTGCCCGTGGTGCCACACAGTGGGACTGAACCCAGAACCATGTGGTTGAGAAGCAAACTTCTTACCACACAGTCACGCCTGCGCCTAATAATTTTTTCTTCCCCCAAAACTTACTCTATTATTTTTTTGCTCCCAAAATGAAATGTCATGGCAAACGCTTTATTTTATGCAGTTTCACAATAATCGTTGGTTGTAGTCAACTTGCAATTTTCTAGTCGCTGTGCACCAGAATAAACTTTCACTTGCATTTGCATTTGGAGGCCATTTTTCACTTTTGCTGCGGGGGGGGGGGGGGGGGGGGAACAAAAGAAAATTATGTAAACAAG
>NC_142936.1:37033895-37038895 GCF_046866305.1 Octopus bimaculoides | reverse complement strand
GCTACTTCAGTTTTTATGACAGATAGTAACTCCTATTTTTATAAGTGTATATGTATGTATGTATTTATTATGTATGTATGAATATATATATATGTACACACGAACAAACACATGCATGGATATGCATATATATACACAGAATGAGAGAGAGAGGGAGAGAGAGTGAGGATGGAAAAGAGACAAAATAGATAGATAGATAGATAGATAGATAGATAGATAGATAGATAGATAGATAAATAGATAGACTGACTGACTGATTGATTGATTGGTAGAAAATCTATCCATATAAAAGTTTTAATATCAACGATTAGAAAGATCGGGCTATTGAATAATCATTCATATTAACTTTTATATGGCTAGATTGTCTACCAATAAATCAATCAATCAATCAGACAGTCTATCTATCTATCTATCTATCTATCTATCTATCTATCTATCTATCTATCTATCTATCTATCTATCTATCTATCTATCTATTTTGTCTCTCATTCTGTGTATATATGTGCATGTCCATGCATGTGTTTGTTCGTGTGTGCATACTGCACGTAAATATATTCTTCCTGCCTCTCTACGCGCAAGAAAGCTAATAGGAAATCAACAGACAAATACAAAATTGACGTTAAGTATGTTTGCACGGCTCTGTGTTTCTACGTATGTATACGTATTTGTATATATGTATGCGAATGTGTATGTATAAGTATATATGTATACGCGCGCGCACACACACACACACACACACACACACACACACACACACACACACACACATGCCGGTATGCAATCGCTGCCGTACCAGTGAATTGGATGATTTACAGCCCTTTGAAGAAATCATTTTTTCTTTCGTTTGTTATATTATATATATATATATATATATATATATATATATATATATATATATATATATATATATATATATATATATATATATATATATATATATATATATATATATATATTTGTAACTTTATAGATAAGGATGCATACATATATATGCGAAGGAGTGGCTGTGTGGTAAGTAGCTTGCCTACCAACCACATGGTTCAGTCCCATTGCGTGATACCTTGGGCAAGTGTCCTCTACTATGGGCTCGGGCCGACCAAAGCCTTGTGAGTGGATTTGGTTGACGGGACTGAAAGAAGTCCGTCGTATATTTATATATATATGTATGTGTGTTTGTTTGTTTGTGTCTGTGCTTGTCCCCCACCCTCAACATCGCTTGACAACCGGTGCACGTGCAACCTAGCTGTCGGCAAAAGAGACCGATAGAATAAGTACTAAGCTTACGAAGAATAAGTCCTGGGGACGATTTGTTCGACTAAAGGCGGTGCTCCAGCATGGCCACAGTGAAAAGACTGAAACAAGTAAAAGAATATATATATATACATATACTACAAAGATATGTCTTGATCTATCTATCTATCAATATATATATATATAGTTGTATTTATTTATTTATTCCTATGATTATAGTAAATAAATCTTACTGATGTTAGTCAATTGAATCTCTTCTCCATTTTCTCGCCTTATATAAATTCTGGATTCACTTTTGCTTACTTCCACGTGTACCTATTATTCAATCGTACTATTGCCTTGCAACAGTAAGTTTTGAATATAAATAGGTATCCCTCCAGTAGTATAATATCGGATATGTTTTATCCCTTAGATGGTTGTATAACCTCTAACTTGTATAAACTTATATGTATACATACATATACATATACATATACATACATACATACATATATATATATATATATATATATATATATATATATATATATATATATATATATATATATATATATATATATATAGCTATGATTGTCCGTTGACCGAACACTATTCAATTTTTTTTTCTCCGTGTTTTTCTCCTTGTCTCCGTATTCTTTCTGTTGAAGAGCGTAGCTCGAAACGTTAAAGACTTTCCGTATTCCCGAGCGTCATACTAATACATCCTTTTGTTGTTTACACCACCTGTCCTTGTCTGTTGTTGTTTTTTCCTACATTCTCCCATATATATATATATATATATATATATATATATATATATATATATATATATATATATATATACATATATATATATATATATATATTTGTTTTCCAAGGAATACAAAATACAAAATGGCTGATAGTTAGCAAAGTGAGACACACAGAAGAAAGAAGAAAGCAAAGGACCACTGATGAGGTCACAGAAGTGTGACGAAAGAACTCTGGCCGAAATAGGATTAATGTAATATAATGTAATATAAAGCTGAAGGAAATTAACACCAAATATACAGTGCGTGTGTTTTTATTGGCAAAACTGGCAATATGACCGTCCCCAAGTATATATATATATATAAATATATATAAATATATATATTTACATACATATATATATATATACGCACGACCATATGTATGTATGCATGTATCTATGTATCTATGTATGTACTAGTTTATTTAACTTTTTAACATTATTAGTCATGCACGTATTCAGTTAACAATGAACTCATCGACTATTTTTCATTAATCGCGCGATTAATTCATCAGTCAGCTGGTTTGTTTTAGAATCATTTCGTCGGCATTAGTTACCTCATCAAAGGAGTGCTTTCGTTACTCCATGTCAACAAACAACAAATAAATGATAATATGTTTATCTGCGGAAATGTGTGTTTGTGTATGTCTCTGCACTCATGAATACATTTCTTACTGTGTGTGTGTGTTTGTGTGTGTGTGTGTGTGTGTGTGTGTGTATCTGTGTGTGTGTATGTATGCGTGTGTGTGCGTGTGCGTATGTATATATATATATATATATATATAAAAACATACATACACACATATTTTACATGCATACATATCTATATACATATACATGTATATACATATACATACATACAGATATATATATATATATCCAAGAGAGTTAGGGGTTGAGGATTCAACCCACTAAGGGATAGTATCTATCCAATATACTGCTGGGAGGGTACCCAATTATTGTTACACTAGTGTTATACCAAGTGCAATAAGTGGGTGCGGGTAAAAGGGGGTTATTTTACCCTAAATTTATATAGCAATTAGAAAATGGAGGAGAATATGCGGTATCCATCGACTTGCAGACAATGCATTCCGTTGATTAATTTGTTTATTTTATAACTAAATTGACGTCAATTTAGTTATAAAATAAACAGATTAATCAACAGAATACAGTGTCTGCAAGTTGATGAAGACCTCATATTCCCCTCCATTTTCTCATTTATATATATATATATATATATATATATATATATATATATATATAAACGCGTGAGTATACACACACACACACACACACACACATAGATAGACAGACAAATACGTATATATGTATATATATATATATATATATATATATATATATATATATATATATATATATATATGTTTGAATGTATTATCTGTATACCGTATATGATGAGGTATTATTCCCTTAAAATGATCATTTCTACTGTTGTCACAAGGCCTGAAATTGGTGGTGGTGGTGGTGGTGGTGGGTGTTAGTCGATTACATCGACCTCAGTGCTCAACTGGTATTTGTTAAATCGACTCCGAAAGGAAGAAAATATTGTAATACAGAAAAATTTGTGCTTTTTCTTTTAAATAGAGGTTTGGAAAAAAAAATCAATTCATTCTATGTTATTGAAGAAAAAGCGAAAAATAATTATTGAATACAAACTTGAGGCATAGGCTTGGCCGTGTGGTTAAGAAACTTGCTTTGCAACCGCATGTCTTCTCCTGTAGCCCTTGGCCGACCAATACCTTGTGAGTGAATCTGGTAGACGGATACTGTGCGGAAGTCCGTCGTATATATGTATATATTCTAAAATGCGCACACACGCATATTGTTTGCATATATTTATATACATACATTCATTTATATATTGATATGCATATATATATATATATATATATATATATATATATATATATATATATATATATATATATATATACATGCACGTATACATATACACACAAAGGTATATTTGGACTAGTAGCAATGCAACCGAATTTTATTATACGATTTTTGACGGGACATCCCGTTCTTCTTTTTCTTGTTTCACTTCTTTCTTCCTTTAACTTTCCAAAATAGATCGAAACGTCGCAGACTTGCACTTCATCAATCTTTCATTTGTTTTACTTATCACTTTCTCCCCCCCCTCTCTCTCTCTCTCTCTCTATCTATCTATCTGCTTATATGTATATATAATACATATCAATTGTATGCATATGTATGTGTTACACATAAATACACAGACATATATATTTAAACAGTTTTAGCTATCCTGGTTAATACGGGAAGCACTCATGATTGTACCGCGTTGAGGTAAGAAAATCGAAATAGTACAATTGGAAAAATATTACAAATGGAACGAAGGTAACAAAAGATGAGCGTGTGAGAAGTTTCAACAAGTGGACTATAATTGTAAATTGCGATGGACAGAATGCAAACACACACAAATAACAATAGTTGTGCATCGTATACCAAAAGAAGAAGACAAAAAAAAGGAACAGAAAAAGAAGTACACTGACGTTTCGGATGAACCCTTTTTCAAGGTGGAGTTAAGAAGCAAGATGAAAGAATTAAAAAAAAATAATAATAAAAGAAAGGAACGATACCAATTTCAAGCGCTTGTGTATCTTTCTCTCTCATGCTTCTACTTTGATAAACGGTTTATCCGAAACGTCAGTCTACTTCCATTTCCTATGCTTTTTATCCAGCGTACTATTCATTGTGCACAACTTTTATTGTTTTTCTGCCTGTGTGTCGTCTATACACTCGTTCACCACTTTTCATTTTTCTGCTTATCTGTTGTAACCTCTCATGCTGTTCATTTGCCTGTCTCTTATTTCCTACGTTCAATTTTTGCTATTTCACTTATATTTGTAAGTATGCATGTGTGTGTATGTATGTGTGTGTATACATACATATACACACACGTAATAGGGATTCCAGGACTACTCTGTGGTAATATATA
>NC_142936.1:37003895-37023895 GCF_046866305.1 Octopus bimaculoides | reverse complement strand
TCGCTTCTCTCTGTTACCTGTACTTCTGGTATGATGTACTTCAGGTGGTTGGTTGAATTTACACCGCAGTAATTACAGACTGTGTGGAGGCGCGTGGCTGAGTGGTTAGGGTGTCAGCATCATGATCCTAAGATTGTGGTTTCGATTCCTGGACCAGGTGACGCGTTGTGTTCTTGAGCAAAATACTTCATTTCACGTTGCTCCAGTCCACTCAGCTGACAAAAATGAGTAATCCTGCGATGGACTGGCGTCCCGTCCAGCTGGGGAACACATACGCCATTGAAACCGGGAAACCGGGCCCATGAGCCTGGATAGGCTTTAAAAAGGGCACATTTATTATTTTATTATTATAATTACAGACTATACGGGTGTTGCCCTCGACAAGGTAGTGCCGCAGTTGGAAACAATAAGAGAGAAATTAGATACCAGAATTTGCACTGGAACAAGCAGTTTTGAAATCAGGCGGATATGGAATTGCAGTAGAGAGAAGCGTTAGACTGAAGAGGATGGCATGCAAATGATAATGGACACACCTTGCAAAAAGGATATGTTTAAGTATATTATCTTTTATCAGTTACTTCTTTCAGTCATTGGATTGCGGTCATACTGGAGCACCGCCTTGAAAGGTTTAGTCGAACAAATCGACACCGGTGCATTTTTAAAAAATCTGATACTTATTCTATCGGCCTCTTTGTCGAACCGCTAAGTTATGGGGACATAAATGAATATTGGAGACATAAATGAATAAACCAATACTGGTTGTTTAGCGGTGCGGGGGATTAAACACGCACACACACACACACACACACACACACACACACACACACACACGCGATGAGGTCTTTTCTGTTTTCATCTACCAAATCCACTCATAAAGCTTTGATTGACCCGAGGTTATAGTACAAGACGCTTCCATATTGTCTATAAGGAGAATTTCTTCTCTCGAGACAACTTCTGTCTTTCCACGTTCGAGTACATACGAAATGTTAACTAGGACTGTACATAACTATTTTTCATTCAGCGCTGGTTAGTCCACGTTATACATATATATATGTGTGTGTGTGTGTGTGTGTGTGTGTGTGTGTGTGTGTGTATATTTACGAGAGATAAATAAAGATAGAGAGACTGATTGTTACATAGATACACACAAAGCTAGACAATAGAAGGGCAGGCAGACAGACACCTCGCTACTTGATACCACACACAAACATGTTTATTGAGCTGCGTTAAATAATATTCAGAAGCTCTTACTGCTATCGTTACATATATCGGAAACCAACGTCATTCCAACATGTCTGTCTATCACGTGTCTAGCTTTTACACACGTGATAGACAGACTCTCTGTTATCACCAAAGAAAACAAACAGAAACCGATCTTCAGAAACAGGTGCAATTGCGTGCGAGCAGACACATTGTGGGTGATAAACATCACGCCGAAGTTTGAAACGGGCATGAATGCGCGCGTGTGTGTGTGTGAGCCTGTTGTCTGTCTGTCTGTCTGTCTGTCTGTCTGTCTGTCTCTCTCTCTCTCTCTCTCTCTCTCTCTCTCTCTCTCTCTCTCTCTCTCTTTCTGCGTATGCACTGGGTGAGTTGTGATGTTGTGGGTTCTGGATTCTGGATGCATTTTAGTTTTTTCAACAGTGACGACGTCAGCAGCGGCGCTGGTGACAGTGGTGGCGATGATGGGGTCGGGATGTTGGTGGTTATTAAAGGAAGTTGGTGGGAAATCTTTCTTGAGTGGGGTTTAAGTGATAATCCTTTTACCAGAAAGGCTGGATACCATTGCTATAAATAAATAAATAAATAAATAAATAAATAAATAAATAAAACTACGTTTAGAAAAAAAAGCAGTGTTTAGAATCTAAATTTTAGTGGAGACAGAAAGCAGCAATTGTATAGGCCCCAAGGAAATGGAATATGGGTCGTTTAAACTTTTCCTCTGGTGTTATATTCATATTTGAGCAAGTACGCACACACACACACACACACACGCACACACAATAAACATATCTATCCATTCCACTCAATCTATTGAATTTTATATCAGATAGTGTTTGTACCACTTAAAATATATATTTTTATATACTTTGCGACATACAAAAACACACACGCACATACTCACACATATTCACACACACACACGTACTCGTGTGCATACGTACACACGTAAACAAACAAAACTAGACAGATACATGTGTTAATACATGGATAAATACTGTCAGAGCTCCCAAATTTGCTCAAACTCTCATATCTAAGAATTTCTACAATATTTTTGCTATTTAAAGACCCATTATTGTCATTATTATTAAGTAAGCCAGCGAGTTGGCAGAATCGTTACTGCGCCGGAAAAAATGCTTAGCGGCATTTCTTCCGACTTTCCGTTCTAAGTTCAAATAGCACCGAGGTCAACTCTACAGAATCGTTAGCACTCCGAGTAAAACGCTTAGCGGTATTCCGCCCGTCTTTACGTTCTGAACTCAAATTTCGCAGAGATTGACTTTGCCTTTTATCCTTTAGGGGTCGATAAAATAAGTACCAGTTGAACATTGGGGTTGATGCAATCGACTCATCCCCTCTCCTCAAAACTACTGCCCTGGTGGCAAATTTCGAAACTTTTGTTATTTTTTTTTTGTAATGAAAACTCTCAGCTTATTTTGCTGGGCATTTTGTTGCCTACAGCCAGCAGACTAAGGTGACACTTGTTTAATAATCCTGCTTCAAGAACCCTGCGGAGAACTGTTGCAGTTCCAAACAATGCTGATTTTTGTAGGTGTTCTATCTTTACATTTATAGCAATCTTTTTTGTGCCTCGCTGGTGGTTGAGTGCTGATACTTCCAAGCGCGCCAATCACTATTGGCATCGCGTCCATTTTCTTCATTGCCCATAATTTGCGTACCTCCCACTTCAATTCATCTGAGTTGCTCACTTTTTCTTCTTTTTCTTCAATACTGTTGCCACCGGGACACGTTATATCACTTATCAGGCATGTCTTTTCTTTTCTGCTCACCACAGCAATGTCATGTTTCCGATGTTTAATCTGATGGTGACACTGAATCTTCATTCTCAGTAACTCCTTCTGGGATATACCCATCATGACCACCCGTCTGATAAGGGTACACTAGGCACATGCATCACAACCATATGTACACAACGTGGTGATCTCATATTAAGATAAACAACGCATAACCTTCAGGGTCCTTCTCAAAAGGACCCTGAATAAGGTTTGTTTAGGGATGATGAACGAAACACCCATATTTCCAGAGGTGAATTATTCAAACCCCAAAGAATTCCACTCAATACATGGCTATGATGCTCCCCCACTACTGCTCATGATCAGAGATGCACATATCGTCAGCCACCTAGGGACATGCTCAACTGGTTAAGGTCAAGCAACTGACAAGCAAATCTGTGGTATTGAGCAGAATATTTGCTGTAGCCCATCTTTTATACCAAGGCAAAACAATGTACATGATAACAATTCCAATCAATGAAGATCAGAAGCCATGAGAGCCACTGCCTGTTATTATTATTATTATTATTATTATTATTATTATTATTATTATTATTATTATTAAGGCAGCGAATTGGCAGAATCGTTAGTACGCCGGGCAAAATGCTTAGCGGCATTTCGTCCGTCTTTTACGTTCTGAGTTTAAGTTCTGAGGAGGTCGACTTTGCCTTTAATCCTTTCGGGGTTGCTAAAATAAGTGTCAGTCGAGTACGGTTCCCGTACATTTGGCCGACGGACTATTGGCCGACGAAATATTGGCAAACGGACAATTGGCCGACGGACAATTGGCCGACGGAAATTTGGCCGAGCGGACATATGATCTTCGGACATTTGACCGACAAATATGAAATTTTTAATTGCTTATTTTTATTTCTAATTTGATAAAAGTGATAAATATGATAAAAAGATAAAATCATTTGGCAAATTTACTGAAGGATAAAAAGGATAAAAAAATAACATCTTTGCATAATACAAACACACACATATATATATTATTTTTATATTTAGTAAACGATAAGCTGTATTACATTGTATTTATTTTAATTATAATGTAATTGCTTTATTTTTAAAAAAATTAGAAAGGAAAACAATAATTTAAAGATTGTGGGCAATTGCTCTTAAGAAATCAATTCTGGTATACTCTTAATATTTATCAATGATAGACTTCAGTCTTGCGTCTAAGATCTGGCACTTCAGTTTCCTCAATTCCAAGTTTGCTGCTACCTGCTCATACGTCAACTCCCAATCAGACGGCTCTCTTCTTATTTTTGAAACCAGACAGCAAATGGTGGGATGACTGATTGTGGAGTGATTACCACTCTCTGATTAAATCCTCTGTACCATCTTTCTAGAGAGTTTGTTGTCTGTGGAAGGCTTTGTGTTCTTCTCTAATGTGTTCCACATATTGGGTGTAAACGCTGGTCTTCCTCTTCTCCCATGCTGCAAAATACTAATCCACATCACTTCACAGTAGCTAAGAAACTCAAATAGGATTCCATCAGTTTCTTCATCTAGTGATGCGACAAATTCGGTGAAGCGTTCAACAACGGCACTGACAGCACAAATGCTAAAGCTTGAATAGACTTGACAATGAGTACACTTCTTGGATTATTATACCAAGTCTGTAGTCCTAAGCCCTATAATTGTCTCCATATGCGCTGGGCGAAATGGAAGAAGCATCCATAAATGCTTGCGTTTGAGAAACATGCTGCTATGCTATTAATAGCTGCCCTTTCATAGTCAATGGCAATTGAAACTGGATTAAGATTAAGGTCTCACTTGCTTGAGAGTGTTAAAAGTCAAATCATGAGTTGCTTGGTTTTCGTTCCTTGCGATGCAGTACACTTAGGGAATTGTATTACTCTTATCCAACATAACATGTATCGTATATAGCTGAAATATAAACTATAACTAGAATAATGTGGATAAATGTAAAACACACTCACTTCACAACGCCTCACAGCTTCTGAATAGCGACTGAATTAGCATCTACGCAAGGTAGTTAACTTTAGTCTGGTTTGGGCGTAGCTAAATTGTTTGAATAAAATTTGAATAAAATGATTACATTAAATTAATATTTTTATCCTTCGGTAAATTTGCCAAAAATTTATATGCAATGATTTTATCTTTTTATCCTATTTATCCATTTTTTCAAATTAGAAGTAAACATACACACTTCAAAATTTCATTTGGCCAAATGTCCGTTAACCCATGTGTCCGCTTGGCCAAATGTCCGTCGATCATTTGTCCGATCGGCCAAGTGTCCTTCAGCCAAATGTTCGCTCGGCCAATTTGTTCGTCGACCAAATGTCCTCTTGGCCAAATGTCCGCTTGACCAAATGTCTGCTCGGTCAAATGTCCGTCGGTCAAATGTCCGTCGGTCAAATGTCCGTCGGCCAAATGTCCGATTTATCCCCTCCTCTAAAATTTCAGGTGTTGTGTCTGCTGTAGAAAAGATTATCATCATTGATAATGCGGCGAGATTGCAGAATTTTTAGCATATCAGACAAAATACCTTTAAGCATTTTGTCCGTCTTTACGTTCTGGGCTCAAATTCTACGGAGATCGACTTTGCTTTTTATCCTTTCGAGTCATCAAAATAAGTATTAAAAAAAGTACCTGTTGAACTCTGCTATTGTTATCATTACTATATCACTACCTGCATCATTGTTGCCGAAACTTTATACGACTTCATTTTCTTACTGACATAGCAAACACACCAGAACCAAAATGTATCCACGCTTTTAAAACAAGAAATATTGCAAAATATTCCAATAAAAACACCATGTAGACCTGGTTTTGTTCTGCAGATCAAAGCAACAAAATTATGTTTGCCGATGTGAAAGTCTCGTCAAAATTTGTTGAAAAAGTGGATATCTATAGTGAATTAATGCTGAACTTACAGGTCTTGTATCCTGGATGTAGATTCTCATTCGTACTTATTGTAAGGTGCATGGGGTTGTCTAACAACAGATATGTAATAAAAACCCTGAAAATACTGGGGTTTTCCAAATTTTTAGAGCTGTCTTCATTCAAATAAATATTGTCAATTTGTTAGCAACAACTTGAATTCTGTCAGAGGCATAAATTTCAAAGATATACACACATGCAAACTACAATACATTTGCAGTACTGCCACTTGGCTGGTCTGGAGACTAATTTCCCCCATTTTGTTTCTTGCCTTTAACCCTCCAACGCGGAGTATAGGCCACTTATAATTGAATTCCATGTCGCATAATTTCTCGCTTCTGTACTTATACTCTGCCTTGAATGTCCCCCTTTCTCTAGTTCCTTTTGTGTTGATCTACGCCACGAGTTCTTAGGCCTACCTTTCTTTCTATATCCATCCGGATTCCACTGTAAAGCATTTTTCGCTACATTTGGTGTGTCTTTTCTAATTGTGCTACCAATCAACTTCCACTTTTTCTTAAATATTTGCTCCCTAATCGAAACTTGATTTGTTTTTTGCCCTAGCTCCATATTGCTTATGTGTTCGGGCCATCTAATTTTAAGTATAATTTCCCCCATAGTAATTAAAATATCCAAACAATTTCCTGACATCCAGTGGAAGTTTTAACAAAAATCGTGATATTGATAGTTATTGAGAAAATAAGAGTAGGCTTCAGATGTACCCAGATGAGCCTAGATAGCCTTTGAATGTGAATTTGATATCAGTCAGATATCATCTGATAAACAACAAACAGCAAGACTCAGATATATTTTCTTCCATCGGCAATGAAGTCCTCAGATAAAATTCGATTCCCAATGATTTTGTACACAACTCCAAAATTGCTCTTTACCTTACCATGCTAACTGTCAAAAGTTTTCCTAATTTTAAAACGACATTCACGTGGTTAATCAATAATCAACAAATGCTCGTTATAATATTCAAAGTTTTTGTTACATTTATATTCAATATGTAGAAAATATTATGCCCTACTTTTGATAATCGTCCGAAGATCGACGAAGACAAAACGCAAAGTAAGAAATTTTTTCAGCTACCAATATATGTAATCTTACTTCGCCTATTGAGTACTTCTTTCCTTCTTTTTGTGTAGACTAATACGCACTCAAATATGAAAATACAAACACATACATATATGTACATGCAGACATACGCTCACGCATACACACACGCACACATACACACACACACATACATACACATACTCGAACACATATATACATGTGTGTATATGTACGCACGCTTGCATGGATTCAGGAATTTATGTATGATCATTCATATCTATCTAGCTAGCTATCTCTTACACACACACATGCATAAAAGTATACATATATGAAAGTATAGATTATGTATGTGTGCGTATATATATCTATCTATCTATATATATATATATGTGTGTGTGTGTGTGTGTGTGTGTGTGTGTGTGTGTGTGTGTGTGTGTGTGTGTGTGTGTTGTGTGTGTGTGTGGTATGCATGTGTGTTTGAAATTTGTATGGCATGTGTTGCTCTACTAGTCTTATCTTCCGATCTTGATTCCAACCCATTTTCTCGCTCTGCCATAAAAAGTTTATTAACCACGGTTAGTTTAGCACTGAAAACTCCGGTTCCAGTTCAGTAGCGGCGGTTCCAGATAAGTGCCTCTGTCAGAAGCCATGCTATTAAGACGGTTCTGACAGACCCTTTTCTGCCATTCTAAATGAATGTTATAAATTTTAACAGGAAGATCTGTTGATATTCCACTGTTGTTTGTAGGTCGTCCTTGACACAACCTTCTGTAACCGAGAGTCTATTATTTATGATGTATTTTATAGATATCGTCAGTTCCACGTCAAAATATCCGCGCGCGCACACACCGAGATACCTACACACACTCACGCGCGCATATGTGTGTATGTACACACATACACATGTGTATGTATATATATTGTATATGTATGTATAGATAGATAAATACATATAACTGTATTCATATATATATATATATATATATATATATATATATATATATATATATATATGTAGGTGAGAAAGTTGGTATGTGAAAGCACGTGGTTGGATGTATAAAAGATAATAAGAGTGAAAAAACTACAGAAGGCTTGTGTTACATGGTTAAAGTATATATTTAAATTATGTCAGAAAAATGTTATAAATTTTTTTGGGTATATAAACATTGTATTTGGAGAAATAACCGGTTTCGTGTTGTCTTTTCAAATTTCTCTACTTCATTGTAACATGTGTTCGCTCCAGTCTGAAAAGAAGAGTTCTAGATAGGGGGAGGTAATTAGGGATTTCTTCCGGTATAAGGGAGATAATCGAAATCTAGGAGGTGGTAGAATTTGATTAATTTACCGTGGTTTTGTTCTATATTTTTTCCCCTCTCAGTGGGGTGATGAATTTCCTTATTTAAATGTGTTAGCAATGGTTAAGTTTGGGTTTGTATTTTTTAATGAAAAAGGTTTCCTTATTTAATCTAATTTGTGTTGGTGTTCTAATAGCACATTGATAGAAAGGAAAGATTATAAATTGTGGTAGCATTTGTTTTGCGCATTTCTCAATTTGCTCACTAAGAGGTATCATTCGGTATTCTGGGCATGCAATCTGCTGTCGAAGCAGAGTGCACCTGCAAACATACCCTTCAACCTTACAAGAAGGATATGCACAATGGTGTCAGAACAAAATACTAGAGACTATAGACTACAAGAACACAAACACACACTAATTGACAGACACTACCCAGTTCAACTCATAGAGGATGGAATCAGACGTGCATCACAAATTAACATAGAAAACTTAAGAAAAGTTAAACACAGCAACACACCTTCCTCGAAAATACTGCCGTACATATCCACATACAACCCCAGAAACAAAGAAGCCTTCACCATCATCACCCAAAACATACCAATGCTACATAAAGACCCCAAATTAAAGGAAATTTTACACACACACAAAATCATTAAAAGCTACAAACAACCAAAATCACTGAAAAAGATCCTCACAAAGGCAAAATTATTTTCCAAAATAACAGATGCAAAAGTAAAAAAATGTGGTCGTCCAAATTGCGCAACATGCCCAAACATTCTAGAAGGTTCAGAATTCCTCTTCAAAGAGGGACAAAAATTCAAAGTTAAATCTGACTTTACTTGTGCCTCAGAAAACCTTGTTTATGTAATAAGATGCTCGGGCTGCCACGAAAACTACATAGGGTCCACAGGATTATCGCTCAGACGCAGATGCACTCTGCATCGACAGGAGATTGCATGCCCAGAATACCGAATGATGCCTCTTAGTGAGCATATTGAGAAATGCGCAAAACAAATGCTACCACAATTTATAATCTTTCCTTTCTATCAATGTGCCATTAGAACACCAACACAAATTAGATTAAATAAGGAAACCTTTTTCATTAAAAAATACAAACCCAAACTTAACCATTGCTAACACGTTTAAATAAGGAAATTCATCACCCCACTGAGAGGGAAAAAAATATAGAACAAAACCACGGTAAATTAATCAAATTCTACCACCTCCTAGATTTCGATTATCTCCCTTATACCGGAAGAAATCCCTAATTACCTCCCCCTATCTAGAACTCTTCTTTTCAGGCTGGAGCGAACACATGTTACAATGAAGTAGAGAAATTTGAAAAGACAACACGAAACCGGTTATTTCTCCAAATACAATGTTTATATACCCAAAAAATTTTATAACATTTTTCTGACATAATTTAAATATATACTTTAACCATGTAACACAAGCCTTCTGTAGTTTTTTCACTCTTATTATCTTTTATATATATATATATATATATATATATATATATGTATGTATGTATGTATGTATGTATGCAGCAGCATCATTTAACGTCCGTTGTCCATGCTGGCATGGGTTGGACTGTTTGATCAGAGCTAACAAGCTGTAGAGCTGCACCAGACTACAGTCTAATTTGGCATGGTTTCTACGGCTGGGTGCCCTTCCCAACGCCAACCACCTTAGAGAGTGTGCTGGGTGCTTTTACGTAGCATGGATTAGATGGTTTTAAGTGGATCCGCATGGGCGCTTTTACGTGACGACGCGCGGGCGCTTTTACGTGGCACCGCACGGGCGCTTTTAAGCAGCACCGCACGCGCGCTTTTTACGTGACACCAGCACAGGACTTTTGCAGGTAAATCCTCACCACTGGGGGGACCGCTCTTAACACTTCTGTTGTGGAATACGGGGTCTTCTTTAGTGCAGCAAGGTGTCAGGTATCTGAGTCCTTTGTGATCTTACCTGAAAGGTTCAACGTCCTGAGGTCGTTCTTCAGTGCTTCGTCCCATGTCATCCTGGGTCTCCCACGTCTACATGTTCCATCTACTTTGAGAGATTGGCACTTCTTCATGGAGCTGTTAGCATCCATCTGCATCACATGACCAAACCAGCGCAGTCTTCTCTCTTCCACTCAACAACTAATTCTTATGCCTAGTTTATCTCTCAAAACACTAACATTCTGTCGAAAATGTACACTTACATTACTCATCCAGTGGAGCATACTAGCCTCATTTCTTTCTTACCTTAGCATGCCCTTTGCATTCAGGGATCACGTTTCACTGCCATGTAGAATTGCTGTCCGTATACATACAATCTTCCTTTCACTCGGAGAGAGAAACAGCATTGTGAATTTCCTCCATCCTATTCTTATTCTAGCTATCATACTATCCATGCATCACCCCCACTACTAATTTGATCCGCTAGGTAGCAGAAATTACTTACTACCTCTAATGGGCCACCAGGGCATTTCAGAGATGTATTTTCTCAGATTCTCTATAGGTTTATGGATCTCGTGTATCTTCCACATACGAACACTACCTTCTCTGATAGTTTTCCTATTAATCCTTCGCACCTCTTGTGTGTCCATTAGCTTACGTTGTATGGAGTTCCTACCTACACCTTTCCTACAAATCGTACAGGGCAACCTAAATGAAATGGGTAGGGTCCTGTCAGTTTTCTTGCATACTAGATCTTAAGTTTTTGCAAAGTTAACCTTAAGGCCCTTAAATTCCAGGTTTTGCTTCCATATCTCGAATAGTCTGTTCTAGGATTTTACAATCCTTACATGTAATTTTGTCTAATTTTGTCAAATATTTACCTGGTGAGATTTATACCAATAAATGTGAATTTTTAAAAAAATTCCTTATTGAGTATAAATCGAAACAATTTATAGGATTAATATTTGTATTTCTATTCGTATTATATTATTATTGTAATATTATGTAAATAAATTATATATAAAATACGTCAATCGTTAATCTCCATTTTCTTTTAATTTTTGTATATTGAATATATACCCTTTTGAGTTGTGAAAAGTCTTTCTCGGCCACATTGGTAATTTAATGAAATACTAGTGGAAAATTGGATGTTCTCCATCTCTCTCTCTCTCTCTCTCTCTCTCTCTCTCTCTCTCTCTATATATATATATATATATATATATATATATATATATATATATATATATATATATATATATATATTCGGTTAAAATGTCTTACGTTTAAGCTGGTTCCCATGCATTTCCCTGAAGAGAAGATTACATTCTTATCAACATCACCTATACCTATGGAAGGTATAATTTGTAATCTTCGAAACATATGCTGGAAATAAAAGTATTCAGTTAACATATGCGTTTTACTCCATTTACTCAATTTATATATATATATATAAATTGCAGCGTGGAAGGTGTTTATAAGCCATTTAAAATAACACACAAAATCCGTTAGATTCACTTCAACATTTAAATTTAATTTGTCAAAATATTTTCGTCGCTTTGAGACCGCGACCTGTTCACTGACAAAATTCTGTGCTGCATATATATATATATATATATATATATATATATATATATATATATATATATATATATATATACATATATATATGTATGTATATATATCCATGTATATATACATATATATGTAGGTATGTACATATATGAGTGTATATATGCATATATTTATATATTATTTATATTAGTATATATGCATGTATATATGTATATATATGTATATATATGTATATATGTATATATATATATGTGTGTGTGTGTGTATATATATATATGTGTGTGTGTGTATATATGTATATATATATATATATATATATATATATATATATATATATATATATATATATATATATATATATATATATGTATGTATGTATGTATGTATACATACATACATGCATGCATACACACACATATATGTATATATGTTTATTTGTTTCATTCAGTTATTGGACTGCGGCCATACTGGTGAGGCAACTTCCAGGTCTTAGTAAAACAAACCGACCTCAGTTCAATCGGCCCTTTTTGCAGAACCGTTAAGGCCTTCTTTCAATTTCCGTATACTAAATCTGCTTACAAGGCTTTGGCCGATCTGAGACTATAGCAGTAGACACTTACCCAAGGTGCCATGCAGTGAGACTGAATCTGTAATGGGACTGAACCCGGAACCATGTGGTAGGGAATCAATCTTCTTACTACACAACAATGCCTGCGCCTCTACTCTGCCATAGAAAAATATTAATGGAAAATACATCCATTCTTTATTGAATTACTTGCACAAATAGACGATAAATTGTGGAAGTAATACTAATATCAAAACCTAAAGCTATAATTCAAATACAAATGCAAGTCTGATGATATAGAATTTTAACGCTTTAACGGTCAACTTCTGACACGAAAGTCTCCCACTTTATATTAATGCAGTACAGAAGCGAAGATCACTCCATATCCTGAAAGTGAGGTTAAAATAGGGAGGAAACGTCCATAAAGATGAATTTGAGGATCCTGTTATTCTAAACGAGGGGCTTTCAACCATTTTTTAAAAAACTGATTACTATTTTATTCTAGTGGAGCTCCATAGCTGTTCTATGTTTAAAAACTAGTTTTATTGAAACGTCATTCCAAATTTCTGTTTTGTTTTTCACACAAAATGTTAGAGAAAGAAACCCAGCTGTTTCTTGCAATACATACCAATACATACACCTAAAGCAAAATGTTTTCAGAGGCCCTTAATATACTGTTGTAGATTCCCAATTTATTATTTGGTTATGTGGACCCTCAAAAGTCTTATATGGGCTTGTAGGGGCCATATGGACCCCGGTTGAGAACCACTGTTCTAAATCAATAAGAATCTCGTACGTAGATACGAACAAACGTTAATAAAAGAATTAAATTCCAACACAGTCGTGTTTTCTATCTATCTATCTATCTATCTATCTATCTATCTATCTATCTATCTATCTATCTATCTATCTATCTATCTATCTATCTATCTATTTATCGATCTATCTATTTATGCACACCTATGTAAGTTCTGCCAATTATTAATGATGAATACATATTAGTATAACAGGGTGTCTCTATCTATCTAGCTGTCTGTCTATCAATCTGTACATGTGTTTGTATTATTAATCACCAAATGTTACAGAGTGACTCAAGACTGCGAGTTTTGTGCATCGTATGTATAACATAAATATGTCCATATGTATATTAGACATATAGCATAAACATATACATTTATATGTGCATACACACATATATATGTATAACACGCGCGCGCATATATATGCAAACAACTATACATACATAGATTCACACTTACATTGACGTATATATGAAAAGTAAAAGAATATCCCTCTATATATTTATATAAACGTATGTATGTGTATATGTATCTATGTATTATACGTGTATGTATGTATGTATGTATGTATGTATGTATGTATGTATGTATGTATGTATGTATGTATGTATGTTCGTATGCGTGCGTTCCATAGAAACTCGTTTAAGATCTTTATATATATTCTTGATATTGGTGGCAGCAGCGGCTTGTATTGTGATTCTACTGGAGGTGTGGTTATGTTTTTGTTATTGATGGTGGTGGTGGCAAGTTGGTGATGTTGGTGAGAGTGTGTTGGTGTTGTTTGTGATGGGGTGGTGATGATGTTGGTGAAGGTGTGGCAATGTCGGTAGGAAGAAAGGAGCCATTCGTAAGAAAACGTTCCAAAAAGCAGGCAATCAGATTAGTGGTGAAGGATCTTGTCAGAAAGGGCGTTTATCTTAGCATCAATTTTAAGGGTTTTGAGGCACCCTACTACTTCCATTATCTTCAGCAGTAGCAATGACGTCGACAACAAAAAAACAGCAACAGTAATATCAACTATAATAACAATAGTAATGTAGCCCTGCCCCACCAGATGTACGAAATTACACGAGTTTATTCATTATGACAAGTAGCAAGGTGGGGTGGAATGGCGTTGGTTGTGGTGAGTAGTAGTAGTAGTAGTAGTAGTAGTAGTAGTAGTGGTAGTGGTAGTGGTAGTGGTAGTGGTGATGGTGGTGGTGGTGGTAGCTTTGGCGGTGATGGTAGTAGTAGTAGTGATGGTTGTGGTGGTGGTGGTGGTGGTGGTGGTGGTAGCTTTGGCGGTGATGGTAGTAGTAGTAGTGATGGTTGTGGTGGTGGTGGTGGTGGTGGTGGCTGTATTTCAGCGGTGAGTATTGTGGTGCTCACTATGGTATTGTAGTTGTTACTGCTGTTTAACTCTAGGTCGGATTTGGATGAGTAAATTTTATGACAAACGGCATTTTCACCACGATCAAGATGGTCAAGGTAGTAATGGTGGTCAACGTGGTAATAGTGGTGGTCACGGTGGTGTTGGTATATACACATATACGTGCATACAAACACGCATGTCTATCTATCTGTCAAGCTGTTTGTTACAAACACAGACGCAAAGACACGCATGCGCGCGCTATTCTATATATACACGACAGGCTTCTTTCAGTTTCTATCTACTAAATCCACTCACACAGCTTTGATCGGCCCGAGGCTATAGTAGAAGACACATGACAAAGGTGCCACGCACTGAGACTTAACTTGGGACCATGTGAGTGAGAAGCAAACTTCTTACCACATAGCCACATCTTCGCCTCTCACTGTAAGTTAATATTATCAGGTGTATGTTACTATTTCAAAGGTGAATCCCTTTTTGAAATTGTACGTCAGTATCACAAAGATGTGGCGCTCTCCTTCGTTGTAAGTTAATAATAGAAGGACGAGGACCTTTCTATCACTGTAAGTTAATATTATAAATCTAATGAAGGTGTGGCACTGTCTCTCATTGCAATTTAATCCAGTGATGATGTGGCCCTTTTTCTCATTGTAAGTTTATCTAACGGAGATGTGGCCCTCTCTGTCATTATAAGCCAATATTATAAAGATGTGACCCTTTCTGTCATTATAAATTAATATTATAAAAGTGTGGTCCTTTCTGTCACTGTAAGTCAATATTATAAAGACGTGGACCTTTCATTGTAATTTAATCTAGTTAAGATGTGGCCCTTTTTCTCATTGTAAGTTAATGTAATGAAAACATAGCCCTTTCTCTCATTTCAAGTTAATCTAATGAAGACGTGCCACTTTCTGTCACTATAAGTTAATATTATAAAGATGTGTCCCCTTTCTGTCATTGTAAGTTAATATTATATAAAGATGTGGCCCTTTCTATCATTGTAATTTAATCTAATGAAGATGTAACCCCTTCTGTCATTGTAAGCCAATCTGATGAAGACACGTAGATGAAGTATATCTAATATTTTATCTATGTTTTTTCTGATTTTATTTCTCACCGTCATGGCTGTTAATTTTATTTACACATGGATAAATATCTTATTTGTCTTATTTTCTCTTTCTCTTACTCTTATTATCGTCTCTCTATTTTTCATTCCTTGTTTATGTATCTGTTTGTCTATCAATCTTTCATATGTATGTATGCATGTATGTATGTATGTATGTATGTATGTATGTATGTTGGTAAGTGGGTAGGTAGGTAAGAATCTATATATCTGTCTGTTTGTCTGTCAGTCTGACTGCCTGTCTGTCTGGCTGTTTGGCTGTTTGGCTGGCTGGCTGTATATCTATCTATCTATCTATCTATCTATCTATCTATCTATCTATCTATCTATCTATCTATCTATCTATCTACTTGTATCTTTCAACCTGTCTGTCTGACTGTTGATATAACCACATGTCTAGAACTTAACTCAAAACATCGACAAGTTGGGTATCCACGAGTCGTTGCTCGATCCTCTGAAAATAGCAATAAAGAAACCCTCAAATCACACCTGAAAAAAATAAACAAAAATATATATTAGATACTGTCATAGGTGTATACAGTGTAGTCGAACGAAAGATAGAGCACCGCGAATGTGTTTAGCTATAGAACTACTCGAGCAGGTTTGATCTAAGTTTATACAACAGCAACAATTTGAAACCTCGACGACATATAGTACTATTACAGTTCCCTATAACCTACAATAATCCAGTAACAGTCAGGCTTCTAATAACAGCAACAACACAGCAAAAATCAACGAAAAATACCCAGCTCTGATGTTGAGGTAGAATAGCTCTCTCTTTTACTCTCTCTCTGTCTCTGTCTCTGTCCCTGTTTCTCTGTACAGCGCACACATTATTACCATCTCCTTCCCACAGCGCATAGAACCATCCTCTTCCCACAGAACGACAGATTTTTTACACTACAGGAATTTATCGTTATTTGTTTCATATACTGGATGTTTCAGGGGAATTTTTTTTCCAAAGTTCATCACAAATCAAATAGAAACCCGTTGAGTGTGCCATATCTTTGCCATCATTGCTGCAGCACGATACATTTTACTTCACTTTTTCCTAACTCTACAATAGAATCTTACGTCTGTTATGGTTGAAACAGATTAAAGATTTCTGCAATATGATATATTTTTAAAGGAAGAGATACATAACAAGATACATTATCCCTTTTTTATTGTTTAATAAAGCGAAGGGGAAAGCAGTGTCCCATGCTGTTTTTCGGATACTTTGAGGTGTAACAGAGTGTCCTGTAAAGGCTCCCATGGGACACGTGGTGGTGTTTGAGTGGGCAAGAGATTAAGTTTTCTTGTAAACCACCACCTAGCAATTTTATAATGTCATACCACCGAAAAAAATTGTCTTTTGCTAATATCTAACAACCTTCTTACCTACTCTACCATATATCTGTCAGGCTATCTATCTATCTATCTATCTATCTATCTATCTATCTATCTATCTATCTATCTATCTATCTATCTATCTATCTGTCTGTCTGTCTGTCTGTCTGTCTGTCTATCCGCCCGCCCGCCCGCCCGTCCGTCTGTCCGTCCGCCCGTCCGTCCGTCTGTCTGTCTATTTATCTGTTTATCTATACGCATATGTGTGTGCGTGTGTGTGTGTGTGTGTGTGTGTGTGTGTGTGTGTGTTTGTATTCAGACGTAAGTGCACGGACATACAACTTACTGTAATGTACGTATGCACATTATATTAAAAACATCCATTCATCTATCAATCCATACATGCATTCTGATATATATATATATATATATGTGTATGTGTGTGTGCGCGCGTGTATGTAGATACGCACATACATGCAAGCACTCCACTCACATGTAAGCGTATATTTGTATACAAACATATGCATATATATATATACACACACACACACGTACATGTTTGTATACATACATGAACAGTTGTTTGGCTAAGTTTCAACTTAATCTAAAACTCTGAGACCAATTACAAGTACCATTTCCTCCCAGACTGTCTGTGGGTTCACCTGGGGGCAAATGCAACAAGACTTCAAAGCACACTTTCCTTCTAAAGTTTCAACTACTGTATACCAATATATATACATAAATGGTTATCGTAAACACATGCTCCCTTAGCAATCCCTTACTCTCAAATCGCCTTCAATATTTCGTTAAAGCGAGCTCCTCAATATGTGTGTAATAATAAAGTGTCTGTTTATCTTATTCGCTGCTTGTTGTTAGATCTCGTTTGATAGTATCTCTGTAATGTTCTAGGGTGGCGGCATTAACATAAGTCTCTGTTCTACTAGTACTAGATTCTAGGTTAGTGATGTAATCGTATCATTCTGTATACATTAATAACTCAAGGTTCTCAGGGTATGGTATGTATATTCGAAATATATTGGGTATATATCAGCACACACACATTGAAAACCATGAAATAATGATTTAATATTTTTATTTATAATCAGCATATTTCTTGATTGTAATTTACTCCAGTTAATTTTAAATGATCTCATTATTACTGCCTTAATAAGTTACTATCTTTACTAAGGTTTCTCAACATTCCTGGGAAAGATGAAACAAAAATCTCGGATCCCAGGGAATAAAACTTAATTTTTATTTTTTCGTTTCTAAGTCTCTTATTTAATGCTATAAAGTTTTGGAAGCTAGAAAGTAAAAGTTACAAATTGTTAAAAAAACTATTCCATTAAAAAATGTATTCCATAGAAAACTGTACCAATTTACGAAAAAATAAAAAGGAAAAAAGAAATGAAACTTTTTCTGGATAGCAAAATAATATTTAAACCAGATTGATAGTTATTGTCTCATATATTGTTGATGGTGTTATCACCCAAATTGATCGAGGTTTTGTTACAAAGAGTTCTACAGTAGCAAAGGATACCTGTGCTTCGATAGAGGTTGGAGAAATGTATTGAGGGCAAAGAACAGTTTCTGTAAGCTTAAAAGTTCTATGTCCAGTAATTTCAAACATTTCCATCTCTTTGACAATAGTTTTTGGATCATAAAACGTTTGAATGAGATCTTGATTGACTGATCAACAACTTTGATAATGGCAACATTTAATCCTTGAACCAGGGACGATTCGTTTGATGGAATGGATATTTCATGGGTTTAGATTAAAAATGGTAAGTTGTGGATTCTTCTGAGAAAAAGATGGATGTTTTTTATTGATGATGTTTTGCGATGGATTTTCTAGCTGCAAAATTATGAGTCAAATGTATCCAAAATTATAGAAAGACTAAAGTGTTGGCCGACATATTCCTTTTTTAGTAATAATAATTACCTGATTTGATTTCCATTTTCTTTATACCTGTGTAACGAGACCTCTTCAGAGCTTTGAACTATATAGCTTTCAAATATTCCCACTTTAGAACTACGATCTAATGTATTCTTATAAAAAGAAATGTGCCGCCATTAAAAGCATTAACGCCTACATCTGTGGTTCTCAACGGGGGTCCACATGTCTCTTGGGGGTCCAGATAAGATTTCGTTAAATTTATGTGCGATAAATTGGTTATACTTCAGCAATATACAAAATATTTTAACAACTTTTCCATACAGTTCTAACAGACATTTAATTCTAAAAATACAGTAGAATTATTTTTTATGTAAGTATCGAATAGCTATGGAGGTCTAGTAGAGTAAAACAGGAATCAAAGGGTCGAATGGTTGAGAAACACTGGCCTACATGAATATGGCTCAATCAATCAGTATTCGTTGACTCAATGTGGTTGACGCGGCAAATTTTAAAGAAAGTGAGCGAGTTTTCCCGTCAAACAATTTTACCGATGACTCAAGAAAGGTAGCTTACAGTTTTAAAAAGCTGGCAATTTTAACCTCAGGTCACAGCTACTGAGCTGTCTCAAGAAATGTATGACACTTGACTTAGCGAGTTGTTCTCCCACCTCTTTAACTTTTCTTCTTTAACATACTAATGTCGTATTCGATTAATAGTACCAACCTTGAACTGTAATATCGAATCACACACACACACACACACACACTGGTCATTTGCAGCGATTTGAATTCCTTCCACTTATTTCGTCTACAATAACTATAAACTATTTTCATAATATTATTGCAGAAGACACCTGGCTATTATTTTTGTTGTTTTATGAACGTTATTTCGTTTACTTTTTTATATGTACACAAGTAAATCTAAACAATGAAGGTTAAAATATTTTAAAACTCAAATATTTGTGAGGTCATTATCTTCATATGCAGCATACCTAATATTGTGAACTACCAACGAAGAAATAGGACTAACTATCATTCTTATGGGGCAAAAAGAATAAATATCTCCAGCCTTATTAATTGATATATTTATCCTTTATGTACCTCATACGACAACTGTTTTAACAAG
>NC_142936.1:36968895-36998895 GCF_046866305.1 Octopus bimaculoides | reverse complement strand
TCATTATCGTTGGTTTCATTTATTATGACAACTGTGTTTGGTGTTATTCAGCCAAGCAGTTCAAAATAAAGACATCTATTTAAATGGCGCATTTCGTTATTTCATTTCAATATCGTCATGACGTGATGCAGAATAGTTTCTCGTCGTACAAATTTTGTGATTCGTTTTCGATTCTCTGCTAACTCTGTTTCATTTTTACATCTGTCACTAAATGATTATCTTTTAATCTTTTATCAGTCATTAGACTGTGGTCATGCTGGGGCACAAAAACATCTTTTTTTTTTCTTTTATAGGAGCGGGTGTGGTAGTGTGAATAAGAAGCTTGTTTCCCAACCATCTAGTCTCATCCATTACTTTATATGTGTGCTTCGATAATATAATATTCTAAAAAAGAATTATTTCATTAATGAATTTGTTTTTGCGGATTTCTGATATGTTGAAACAGATATTGTAATATTTCTGGATGGTCATTTTTATATTTTTATTTTTGCCAAATAATGAACTAAACAGAACAGGAGGAAACACGTGGAGAGAAGAGTCGCTGAAGAGGTCAAAGATATGTGACGAAAGATTTCCAGACAATGAACATAAGATAAAATAAGAACAACAATAAACGAGTGAAGAACGAATATATAGTGCGTGTGTTTATTTGGCAAGAAAAAACGACCACTCCAAATTATTTCATGTTCGCTAGAAATGTTTATAAAATTTTTATGACGATAACAATATTTATACAGACACACACACATACACACACATACATACATACGTACATACATACATACATACATACATACGTACGTACGTACGTACATACATACATACATACATACATACATACATACATACATACATACATACAAGGAATTTGCAAATCCAGTACCCAAGATACATTTTCAGCTTCATACGTATTAATATTATTGAAGCAACAGGATACATACCCACCCGACTGGAACAAAGTATGGCTGAACTTGGGATCTTGGGGAGAGAATGCAAAGTCTTAGTTCATATTTTACAAATGATCACGATATCGGGAATTATAAAAACCAGCAAGACCTTCTTAAGATTTAAAGGATGAAGGTTAAAAGAAGATACTTTCCTCCAAAATGTTGGTACCAAGTAGGTGGCGGATCAAAGTTTATTCTAAAATTAAAGAGATAGAGAAGAACATACATACACACATACATACATACATATATACATACATACATGCATACACACACATACATACATACATACATACATACATACATAAATGCATGCATGCATTCATACATGCATGCATATGCATGCGTGCATGTAATGGTAGACCCTCATAGTCCGAGAAAGACGGTTCTGCAATTTCTTGCTGACCAGCCTGCACAAATGGTTTACTTATAGTGATCAAATGTTTGTGTTGCGCATTAGCTTACTCCCTCCATCAAGTCGGTGTTGCCTGAACAGGTGCATGGTGTACCACAGGTCAGGTGCCGAAGTGATCGTAGAAAAATGTGAGATGAAGTGTTTTGCTCCAGAACACAGCGCACTACCCAGCTCTAGAATTGAAACGGTGATCTCGCGATCGTGAGTGCAACAACCTAACCACTAGGCTATGTGCTCTCACATACATACATACATACATACACACACACGCGTGCGTGCACGCGCACACACACACACCTCCGCCGCAGCCACCCCACTACTACTACTACTACTACTACTACTACTACTACTACTCCACCGCCGCGTACGCCGCCGCCACTACCACCACAGAGTATTAAAATTTGTTTCAGATTAAAACATTTCTTCATTAGAATCCGATTAAAATTCCACTGACATGAAAAATTCCACTTGTATTTAGGTGGAGGAGGGAGGCCAGGGTAACAACGTCTGGCAGAAACGGAACTTTGAATCAGAGGCCAGCTGGAGCAGTTATAAAATATTGCTTCAATCAAACTAGAAACTTCATGTACTGCAAACATGATTGTTGTTGTTGTTGTCGTCATTTCTGTTATTTTTGTTGTTGTTGTTGCTGCTACTGTTGCTGTTACTGTTGTTGCTGCTGTTGTTGTTGTTAGTTAAGGCGCGTCGCTTAGTGGTTAGGGTATTCAGCTGACGATCGCAAGGTCGTAAGTTCAATTCCCGACAACGCGTTGTGTCATTGAGTAAGACATTTTATTTTTCACGTTGCTCCAGTCCACTCAGCAGGTAAAGACGAGTAATACCCATATTGCTATTTATCATGCATAGGGAATTCGGATAATAAGGGTTGCAGGGACCATGAACCATATGCGATTTGAGGATGTCGAAAAATCGTTTGTCTGCATCCGGATTTCGAATCTCCGCACTTATAACAGAGTCAATTTGGCTCAAGTGCAACTTTTCCTTCAACCAAATCAAAATGTACGCATGTGACAGGCCGCCTTTCTGCCATTCGACGGTATACATTCGACAGGTAACTTCTCCAAATATCTTATTGTTTGTAAGTAGGTCCATAAGTTTCAATAACATAATGCGGAAAACCCTCGCGAATAAGTCGTGTCGGTGATGGGGTTTTTGACCTTGCAGAAGATTTTCAGTAACTTCAGTCCACTTAGGATTGCTTGCGAACGTAACGAAAACTTCTGGAGAGCCGAAGTTTCTAACATACATCATAGCATTTTGGGCTTTTTCAAGCATGTATCTTGGTCCTCCGGTGAAGGAAGCCGGGAGAATAATCCTCTGGCTGACATTGTGAATGTCATCGTCACTCGCAATAGTATCCGGCAAGTGGACGAAGGATTCAGCACATAGGAATCCTTGTTTTCTTTCATATAAAGAAGGCGCTCACTCTTCACTTTAGCGTACATGCCTACCATAAACTGCTGGAAAAGGTTACGACATTTGATTAAGTGGCTCACCGGTTCACGAACCATGATCATGAAGGCGTAGAAGTCGTTGCTACTCACAGACTTTGTTTGATAGTTATGTCCGGTTAGTAGGTGAAGTCGAAGTATGCCGAAGTGATAGCCATCTTGCTCTTCCCAGAAAATGATTGGGTACTGTAGAGCATTATATGAACGATGAGTCTCAGATACCCTTCGTAATCTATTGTCGCGTGGGTGGATAACAATATCCCTGTGGTTACACTGATCGCCAACTAAGACACAGGAAACCTTTTCAGTGGTGGGGGCGTTGTCTCGACCTGAGTGCTGTCCAACGGGTCTCTTGTCGGCTCTAATGTCTAACGTGAACTCATTTGAATTTTGTGTCCGTTCTACTGCAGCTTTGAGCTGTCGAATCAGATTATTGTGGGCCAAAAACATGGTCTGCAGAGCAAAAACGATGTCCTCATGCAGGGTCGGAATTATCTGACATCGTCTTCTTAACTGCTGCTGGTTGTTCTTCATAAAGTAAATTTGCAGAAATTTGGCCTCCTCATCGCCTGATGGTAGAAGCAACTCAAGCGGTATACCCGCCCTTAAATTACGAATGTCGTCTGAAATCCTTCCTTTGCTTTTTTTTTTTTTTTAAGGCCCGCCAAAAGATGTCGTCTGAAATTGTAGCCTGAAATGTTAGAGAGGAAGTGCTTGCATTTTGCAGTACGCCCATATAGCAAGTCGAATGATGGCTGTGAAACACGGTCCATTAGTCGATTTTCTGTTGAAAAATAGGGATTTATGCAAAGAAATGGTATCACAATACTTCAAAGACTATTTAATCCTGGAATACTGGAGATGTTCACATTGGCAATTTAGTTGTGGCACAAAGGCCATTATTGACGGAAAATGTGCCTATAATTGCGCAAAAAAGCATGTTTCTTTTGTCATTTTCCGTAGACAAAAAGGGTTTTGTGCATCACAGATGCACTCATAACATTCCTTATACACTGCTTCATTTTTTGACACCAAAAGCATTAAAATTGGTAACGAAGATTAGAAGCAAATCCAAATATTGCCCGAAAATAACCTAAAAAATTACTTGTTTCAGTCTTTCGACTGCAGCCTTGCTGGGGCATCAACTTGAAGCGTTTTTGCTGAACCGCTAGGTTACGGTGGCGAAAACACACCAACACCGGTTGGCAAGCGGTGGTGAGAGGACAAACATAGACACAAAGACACACGCACATAGAAATATACATACATACAGACATACATACATACATACATACATACATACATACATGCATGCATGCATATATACATACATACATGTATGTATATATATATATATATATATATATATATATATATATATATATATATATATATATATATATATATATATATATATATATATATATATACATGCACACACGACGGGCTTCTTTCAGTTTCCATCTACCAAATCCACTCACATGTTTTTGGTCAACCCGATGCTATAGTAAAAGACACTTGTCCAAGATGCCACGCAGTGGGACAGAACGCTGAGCCATGTGGTTGGGAAGCAGGCTTCTTATCACATGTATGTATGTATGTATGTATGCATGTATGAATGTACGCATGTATGTATTATGTATGTATGTATGCATGTATGCATGTACGCATGTATGTATGTATGTATGTATGTATGTATGTATGTATGTATGTGTATGTATGTATGTATGTATGTATGTATGTATGTATCCATCCAAACGGACTTTTTCTGTCATGTCAGTCACATAATCGAAAGATTAAAGAAAGACCATTGTTTGGCTGTATTTGGAAATACATTATTTCGAGATGAGGTCCACAGGGATAAGTTAGGTTCAGAATGTAACTCAGTAGAATGTAATATATTCGGTATAACGTAGTATGGTATAATGTATACTATATAGGCGCAGGCGTGTGGAGAGAAGTTTGCTTCCCAATCACATGGTTCCGAGTTCAGTTTCACCGGGAGGCACCTCGGGAAAGCCTCGGCCCGACCAAAGCCTAGTGAGAGGATTTGGTAGATGGAAACTCTGTGCGTGTGTGTGTGACCACCGCTTGACAACTGGTGGTGCTGCATTTACATCTCCATAAATTTACGGTCCAGCAAAAGAGACCCATAGAATATGTACCGGGCTTTAAAAATTAAGTACTGGAGTCGATTCATACAACTAAAATTTTTCAAAGCGATGCCCCATCATGACCGCAGTCTAAACATGTAAAAGGTAAAAGATACAGAACAGTGTAGTTGTGTTTTCAATGTAGTTTAGTTGTAATTCTGTAGTGTGGTTTAATGCAGTGTACACTAGCAGTAATATTTCAGGGTTCCATGATATAAAGAGATTAGCGATCCTTGTTCAAAAATATTCGTTATTTTTATCTTTGATAAAAAATATACAGTGAAATCTTGAATGTTTCATTAATATTGACCCGAAAAATGAATTACACATTTTGACATGCACTATTTTACCGTGCTATATCGTCTTGTGATTTAGTTGTAATTCAATATAATGTAATTCGCCGTCGTCGTCGTCGTCGTCGTCGTCCTCCTCCTCCTCCTCCTTCTTCTTCTTCTTCTTCTTCTTCTTCTTCTTCTTCTTCTTCTTCGGGATTCACAGTACGGGTTGAATTATTCATCTTTTCAATCGCTGAATACAAAACGTGGCTCGCGAGACCGCCATTTGGGTGATTTTCCTAGGTCACCATCTCACCCTTGTACGTCAATACGTTACGAGGTTACCCATTTACGGCTGAGTGGACTGGAGCAACGTGAAATGAAGTGTTTTGTCCAAGAGCACAACTCATTGACGGTCCAGAAATTGAAACCACGATCTGGCGATCGTGAGTGCAATACCCTAACCGGTACGTTACGCGTCTTCACAATGCATAGTTATGTTTAATTGTAGCTCAGCGAAGTGCAGTGTTTACTTGTAACTCACTAAAATCCTTTCTAGTATAGGCACAAGGCCTAAAATTTTGATGGGGAGGCGAAGGGGTAGTCGATTACATCGTCCCCAGAATTTGACTACTGCTAATTTTATTGCCCCTGAAAGGATGAAGGGCAGAGTTGGGCACAACGGAAATGTTATGTATTAAACATAGGGTAGTGTTGTATGATATAATGTTAAATCAGTGTGGTTATGCTTAAAGTGTGACTGAAATGCTCAATTTGTTTCTAGTTCTGTATGCAGACATAAGTGTATATAGCTTTCCCGTTATTTTTGTTATTCCTACTGTCCCCCTCCTTCCCGTAGAACATTAGACAGTCCTTCCTTTGATATTTCTTCACTAATTTACTGAGTTTTAATGGTTATTTAAAATGGTTGGAATTCATGGAATCGGCAGTTCAAATCTCTCAAGTGCTTGATTATAATTTAGAACAGGGATCGGCACAGTGGTCACTATTGTCCCCACCCATTATGGTGGGCGAGGGGGTTATCCAGGTGGTTATCGAGGTGGTCGATAAACACCTGAAACGATTTTCCACATTCAGAGTGCTGAATTATGAGCTGAATCTGGTAGCGCGCGGTAATGCATGGCTAAACCTCACTAATTCCCAACCAAATATCGGTGGAATAACTAGTAATCATCAAACACATATATCGCATTAAATATCCTGACTATATGAATAATATGTCTGAATTTTTATTGCTATTTTTCAATTTCGTTAAGCATTTTCGGTAAATTTCTTTAAATGTTTCATATTTAAAAGAAGTAATGACACGAAGTAAAGACCCAAGGAATTACTCTTTTAAGGATTTTTTTTATTGATTATACTTTTAATTTTATTTTAGAAATTTACCTGATGGGAGTCGATAAGCTATCAGGAATTTCACGAAGGGGTCATCAGTGATATAAGAAGTTTACCTTTCTAGAAAATTCGTTATTGCTATGTTTAATAAAAATATACACTGAAATCTTGAATGATTCGTAAATATTGATTTATAGAACATTTGATATAACCCGAAAAATTAATTATTTGGGTAAGAAATGAGCTATTGTCACTAACTTTTATTCAGAACCAATGAAAGATAAACACTGGTCAAGATATTATTAATTTATTTATTTATTTATTTATTGCGTTGAACGTGAAATTCACCGCTCCAAAACATTTTCATAAGTTTGTCCGAAACGTCCATGTTTGTTTTCAAATATTTAGTTCTCCCTTATTTCATAAGTCCCAACTTACATTGGTGGTTGAAAAAATTTAAGAATGTGCATCATTTAGTAAGCATGGACGCCAGGGAAATATGTCCTTTGTACCATAGGACGAGCAAAGGTTTAAATAGATTTTGGATGCTGATTCTAAACTTGTTCACAGTTTTTCCTGAGAGTGTTTAATGGCTTTTTGAAAGAAAAAAAAATCAAGTTTTATTTTTCTTTGTTTTATCAATGAAGGTATTGTTCATTTGCTTCATCCAAAATACTTGATCGATTTATGCACAGACATAAACACACACACACACACACACACACACACACATACGCAAACATATATATATATATATATATATATATATATATATATATATATATATATATACACGACAGGCTTCTTTCAGTTTCCGTCAACCAAAATCCACTCACAAGGTTTTGGTCGACCCGAGGCTATAGTAGAAGACACTAGCCCAAGGTGCCACGCAGTAGGACTGAACCCGTAATGGGATTGAACCTGGAACCATGTTATTGGGAAGCAAGCTTCTTACTACGCAGCTGTGCCTGCGCCGATGCAAACGATTTCTTCTGGATCTTTAGATTCTGAATTCGAATCCTGCGGATAGAATGAAGTGTCACTCAAGTTCTGGGGTCAATGTAATCGACTAACCCTTCCCAATAAAATTGCTGGCTTTGTTACACAATTTGAAATTGTGGATTATCTTCAACGGAAACTAATCCATAATTTGGGGAAAGGGAATAAGCATTACTTCGCCATAATGGAATTGCTTATGTACTGAATAAAGGTTTCGATAGACAGTCAGCATGATGATGTCTTTGTTTTCTCACGGCTATGGCAAAAGGCCATTAATCGTCTCTTTTCTTCAACCAATCATGTAGTCCACTTGAAAAAGTAAAGCAAATATGATGTGGCACCTACTGTTTGTGTTGGTAACCTTGGTAAACAATAGGACAAACAAATTGCATCTGATATAATCCATTGTCCTTAACCATTTCTAACTTCGTGCTAAGCCGAAAATCAAATACAAAATTACCGTAAAGCTTTAAAAGACTAGTTTAAAGTTTAAAATTTACGAAACATGATAAAATGATCACTTAGCTTGTTTAATGATTAATCATGTTAATGTATAACAAATTGTGAATAACATTTTTCAGAGAACTAAAATATTATTCTATAGATTTTCTAAATTTTTAATTTATACATGTAAAAAAAAAAAATGTGCGGTGCGCACGGAGGCCACATTTAGGGTTTTGATAACAACTGATAAGATCCGTTTTAATGTTGTCGTTGTGTTTTGGTTGCAACAAAAACAGCACAAAAAAACAGAGAAGGTTTGGATATTTCACAAAGTCCGCTGCTTAAATAGAAATGATCTGAGTAAATATTCTGCAAAATACAAAATATTTTAGATAAAATATAAACAAAGCAAAAAAAAAAAAAAAAATTCCCAAGTCACTGATTATCTTAGAAATTATACGTGCTGCTGAAAAACTGCCGACAGTTTTGAAATCAGCATTGAGAATACTCCCAAAAGTAGAGTCATACTCATGTAATATTCTACAGTTTGGTTGACTGGTTTGCTAAGTGGTCGATATTTTGGTTCTCTTGGCCCCATTTAGCAGTGTTCTATAACCAACAGCCTTGTGATTTCAGGCAAGACAAAACTTAGGCGGTCTCACAACTCACTGTACAGGCAGATGACAGAACTTAAGCTTAGCAAAGGAAACTTAACAAACCACTTGATAATTCCCCAGTGTTCCTGTTATTTATATATCTAAATTATTTACTCATTTAGTATGAATGCTTTTAGCTAGAAACAAAATGTAAAGACACTCACCGTAAATGTAAAGGATTCTTCAAGAATTCTTAAAAACTACTGAGCTTAGAAAATTTAAAGAGAACTTACATAACATTAAATTTTACTTCATTTAAATAAGAGTAGCCTTTGACGATGTAAAACTCTAAATTCCATCATATTACCAAAGACTGAGACTTTGCATTAATTTGTACCACATTCTTAAAAATAGGGTCTATTAATTTTCTCTGAGCCATCCTTTAACTGTAGTTTGTATCGAGTCGTCGGAAATTTAAACAGTTTATTTTACGACACAATATGAAGAAATATGAAACGAGTTATCAGCTGCCTTCGCCAAACTTTCTACAATTATGCAAATGGAAACTAAACATAATAAAATTAATATTTTGTAACAAAAAATAAAAGAAAGAAAGCAACTGTAGTAATTGCTGTAGAGTAAACGGTAAACTGTAAGCAGAGAAAAATTCTTAACAATTACGAAATTTAAGCATCGAGCATTGATTTACTTTCTGCCAAAAAATCTGTTCTTCATCTCCCTAATGGTTAAAGAAAATCTCTTACAGGTCTCCGTGGGACGGCCAATCACTCAAACCGTCATATGGCTGTAAACCGTTGTATTAAATAATGATCTGTAGGTGTAGTTCGTAGGTATGGCAGTAGCCTTCTCAAAATACTTTGGTTGGTAACTAAAAACTTAGAGAAATGATATTGGATATATTTCTATGTCTTTTTCTATTTTTTTTTTAGGTCTGGACATTTGGCGCAGACAATATAGTCCAGAATTAGACGATCATATTGAAGTATCAGGATTCTGTTAAACGCGGATTTTCGCACAAAGGTTTCAAATCAGGCTAGGACAGTGGAATTTACTATAGAAGCATAAAGAGTTTTTAAAATTTTTTTTTAATCATGAATTGTTGCGTTCTATGATCAATGTCGTTCCACCTGTGACTATCCCGTCTTTGGTGCAAACAGAATTGTAAGGATTTCCGCTAGCAGGTCGAGAGAACATCCCGAAAATGGATGGACACATTTAATGGCGAAATTTGAACTCAGAACACAATGAGCTTTGACAAATGCCGCAAGCCATTCCACCAGATGTGCTAACAAACTCTCCCAATTTCTGTTTCACATTCTATTAATTTATAATCTCTGTTTGATAATAGCCATCATAAAGGTTGGTTGGTTGGTTGGTTGGGTGGGTGGTTAGTATATATTTGTATATCAATTAACAATAGCTAATTGAAAAGAAAATGAAACACAGTAAGATAGTCATTCTGTTTTCATATCTTGACGAAATATTGTTGGCACAAGGTCCGAAATATTCGGGGAGGCAGGGTTAGTCTATTACATTGACTCCAGTGTTCAATTGGTGCTTATTTTTATCGACCCCGAAAGAATAAATTCTTCAGAGTAGAGTATATAATTAGGAGTGGTATAAGATTAAAGGGATATATATTATCGGAGTAGTGTATACAATCGGGGGAGACGGCATGTATATAATTCATCAGAACAGTTTATATAATGGTGAGGTATATAATTCACCAGAACAGTGTGTATAATTGGCGAGGTATATGATTCACCACAATAGCGTGTATAATTGGAAGGAAATATATAATTCACTAAAGTAGTGTATATCGTTTGGAAGAGGGTATATATAATGCAATAGAATAGTGTATATGATTAGTTAAAAGAAAGAATACGTCAACAAAATTAAAGATCATTCAAATTAGAAACGTTTGCTTGAGTGTTTTCTACATGCGTATATTTATTGACACACACACACACACAACATACACGTATACACGCATTTATAAATGTTGCATTCTACTAATATACGCACTGTGTTTCTCTTTCTCTCTCTCACTCCCTCAACTGCCCTCTATCATTCTCTCCCCCCCCCACTCTTTCTGTAATTAGCTAAGTAATTGAATATATTCATTTATATGCAGGAATTTGTCTATAAACATCCACGCATACTTATGTATACACACATACGCAAATATATTTATATATATAATATGTTCATATATAATATATATAATGTATGTGTGCGTATGTGTGTGCACATTCTCACCATGTATATATGTGTGTATGTATGATTGAAGGTGTGTATACATGCATAGATACACACATACACACACACATACATACATACATATATACATACATACATATACACACAGTTACATACATATATTACTTTATTTATATTTATCTTAATATTAACATTCATATTTTGTGTATGTGTGTATATATGTATGTGCGTGTGTGTGTATATCTATCTATCTATCTATCTATCTATCTATCTATCTATCTATCTATCTATCTATCTATCTATCTATTTATCTATCTATCTATCTATCTATCTATCTATCTATCTATCTATATGTATGTGTGTGTGTGTGTGTGTGTGAGTCAGAATATACATAAAAGCATAATTTTGTCTTCAAGTATCATTTCCAACACTTATAATAATGTCTATAAATTTAAGTATTATTTCGCGTGTGCGTGTGTGTGCGTGAGAATGTGTAAGTATATGTTTGTGTGTGTATTTGTGTGTGTGTGTGTGTATGTGTGTGTATGTGTGTGTATGTGTGTGTGTGTGTGCGCACATGTGTCCGTGCATGCAAAATGGTGTGCTAACACTATTATGACGAATTTTACCATACGGTGGTGCATGTAGATAGTTTATTAACCAGACAAATATCACACCATCCACCAATCTGGCGACATTAATACAGTTATGACATATTACATATATCATATTTGACATGTAAAGCATGTGTTGCATATATACGTATATATATTACATCTATTGTAGATATGAATGTATTACATGTATGTACATTTTTGTGCTCGTGTGCGTAGATATAATATATATATATATATATATATATATATATATATATATATTTATATATATATATTATATATATATATTATATATATATATTATATATCATATATATATATATTATATATACGTATACATATATATGTATATATATATATATATATATATATATATATATATATATATATATATATATATATATATATATATATATATGTATATATATATATATATATATATATATATATATATATTTATATAGATAGATAGATAGATAGATAGATATATGTATATAATGTACATAGGTATGTGTGTATATGCGCACATACACCCAGACAAACAAATACATACATATTTTGTCAGACAAGTAGAGGGGAGGCCCATATTTACTTATTTCGGCATCTCTAGAGTATTTTTAGTACAAACCCCTAAGGATGTTTTTCGCTGCTGTCTTACAATTCATCTCTAATTGAAGAGACGTTCGGATCTCATAGTAGTTAAGGTATTAAGATCTCGTCGTTTGGGAATACACAATTGACGTCATTTCTAGACAAACAACATTGACACGAGCAAAATATTCCTAGATTTAGAGCCAGCGTAAAAATAGGATTTTTTTTTTAAGCTTCTCTTTTATTTCTATCATTCACACTTCGCAATTTGTGTGTTCTGAAACTTCTTAATACTCGATTTCTAAATACTAGTAATTTTAGACTCCAATAATTGCTTTATTTTAGTAAAATTTACATAATTTCAACCTATTCATAAGCAGCTTTCTTCATCATAATATAAATAGGCCAGGAAAATGAGAAGTTTCGATGACTCGATGACTATCAGATGGTATAAAGGAAGAAAGTACAGTAGACAGAAATATTCAGATTGAAGTAGATATAGGTTCACCACTGGTTTTACGGTAGCCTTAGTTGCAAAGCCTTGACGGATTAATCGTTTCGCCGGACCATCCGAAAATACGTATTAATAATTCAACACACCTCAAATCTACTATTTATACACCAACAATGCCATAGGTATCACACAACTTACGTACTTAAACACGACTGTTCCTCGTTTTCAATGGTTCTACATTCTCTTAGATCAATGTATATTGGTGCTTGTTTGATATTACCACTGACGCTCTCATTTTTCTTACCTTTCATAGCGTTAGCTAAGGATAACTTTAAGCTAAATAAACCAAGAATCTCTCAAAATTTTAGTTTTTCTACTAACTAACTGTGTAAGTAATGCATATAAACACACGATACACACAATGTCACATGTGGTTGTGCAGGGAACAAACTTTGCACTCACGGGAATTTCAATTTCATCTTCATAATCTGTCCAGCTTAAAGTACTTGTGCATCACATACTTTAACGCCAATGACATACATAAATGCATTTACTATACTTTGCAGCATGGAAAGCAAACTTTTGTTTTAAACATACTTTGGAAATTACCATGCGTCTTCCACAATGCTAATTGAGAAGTTGTTGCTGTGGTTTTCTGAGGGTTAACTGAAACCAGCCTCTTACATAGAGTTATCTGCTGTCATACACATAAAAATCAAAAGACAAAGAATGTAAACACAACAGCCCATTAGATACATTGAAAAGAAATGTAATACTAAAGATTTCCACTTCTTTTACTGATTTAAAAAAAAAATGATTATACAACGACCGATAAGCGACTAGTATCAGTTAAAGCCCTTACACACAGTCTACCAGAGCTCGGTGGTAGGTTTGTACACAGGGTGTGGTCGGCGACCGTCATAGTTGGGCACAAGTAGTTGATAGGTAGTCAGCAGTGGCGGGTGTGATACGATCACCATGGTGTATGGCTTGAATAATCGCAGAGCAGGTAAAGCACTGGTTCTCAACCAATTTTTACCTAAGGACTCATTTGATTTTCTCAGGTGGACCCTCATGGCCATTCGAAGTTTAAAAACTTTGATAATGAAATTTTATTGGGAACTGTATAAAAAAATTATTAAAATATTGTGTATTGTAGAAGTATAACCATTTTATTATGCATAAATTTTAACAAAATCTTATGTGAGCTCCCAAGGGCCATATGAGTCTCAGTTGAGAGCCACTGAGTTAAAGCGAAGAACACACCGTTGTGTACTACAACACCAGGCACCAGATCATCCCGTAGATGGTCATTGTCTGGTGGTTTCGCTCAACGATGGACGTGATCTCTCCACTCCGCTGGTTTGCACACCAATTTTATCTGCATGTCTCTGCCAGGCACTGCTAATCATGTGGATGGGATTTCGATTAGTAAAAAAGATTTTCTCTAACAATTAGGATGGATAGTCTTTGGTAAGTTGAATCACATCATGACCAGCAATTTGTGTCCATGGTTGGTGGAGAGAACATATTAAAGCATTCGTCCAGCAGTGGATTGAACATGTGCAAAGCAAGGATGATGATGAAACTGTTGTTTCTTTGTTTGCCTTACAAAGGATCCGAATCGATTTTCTTCTGTCCCCGCCTCATGTCTCAAATTCTTGTCTTTCTCATTCTCTTTCTTAGTCTGCAACTCTTTATACATTTTCATGCGCAGGCGCGCAAGCAGCAAGTGCACAGGCAAACACGCACGCACGCACGCACACACACACGCACACACACACACACACATACACACACACACACACACACACACCTGCGTACACACATATGGATATGCGTGGTTTGTACCCTAAAACAAAACTTACAAACCAGCGACGGCCGTTTTTAACTTTATAACTCACCTTTGCTTTCTTTAACCTGTATGATTTTCTTTCTTTCCTTCTTCCTTTCTTTCTTTCTTCCTTCGTTAATTTCCTTACTCTTTTTTTTCAACTTCTTATCTAACTCTTATGTCCAGAGATATTCTCGTTGATCCATCTCGACTCATTATTTCCAATTCGTTGTATGCAATGAATATTTCTGCCTTTTCATAGAAACATTTTTCGTGGATGAGGAAGTCACATGAATGTGTCACCCATTCTTGGAATTGTCTTTTATAAGTCTCACTTTGCCTAATACAAGTTGGATTAGATCTGTCAATCTCACTGAAATCTATGTGATTATATCATGCGCGCGCACGCACACATCTAATAACTAAGCAGCTCATATACACATATATGTGTGTGTCTGTATACATATATATGTCTGTGCGTGTATATATATATATATATATATATATATATAAACTGAACAAAATTTGCTAATTCCACTGGTGGTGCTCCAGCATGACCGCAGCCTCAAGGCTGAAACATATCAACTTATACATGTGAGATATGTGTGTATACATATATGTATATATGTACATACATATGCATAAACGCATACATGCATATACACACACTAGCTTACGAACTCACTCTACATACACATTTTTTATACCCACTTCTCAACATAGCATAGTGCCACTAATCCGCACATGTACACACTCTCACAACATTCTATCTCAGAAAGATACTTGTCTGCGTATTGCAGACATGCACAAATGTACAAACAGACGTAGAAAGAAAAACACATGACACAGAGAAGATCCCGCACATATGTAAATCTAATCTTCTCCGTTCTTTACTCAGACGCGCGCGCGCACACACACACACGCGCACACACACACACACACACACACACCTTGCATACAGTTTCACCTACATCGCCCCGCTCGTTTTATTGTCTCTGGTCACCCTGTAGAACCTTCTTCTCCTCCTACTTCCGGTCAGTCAACGGCTTCCATGTAGACAAGTAAACACGTGAGGATCTTTGTCTCGATTATTCCTTTTATATTTTTTACCTTGTCTTCCCTTCTCTCTTTTTATTCTACAACTTATCCGGAAGAAATTTTATTTCAGAAACGTTAAAATTAACTTTTTGCATTTCTCTAAGTAACAAATTGCTAATTTTAAACTAATGCAGAGATTCTTATGAAGAAGAAACCACTCTGAAATAAATGACTCGAAGTGAGTCATTTTGTTTCTTTATGAACGGATTATAGTATTTTCCTCCTTCGTGTTGTAATATTATTTCTCATTGGGAAATATATATATGTAAAGTAGACACTGCAGGAACACATGCATATACACACGCATATGAACGTATATATGTTTGTGTGTGTGTGTGTGTGTGTGTGTGTGTGTGTGTGTGTGTGTGCTTGTGTGTGTGTGAGAGAGAGAGGGGGAGTATCAACAGCCTGTTATTACTCTTTATAACTTCTGAGTTTATGCATAAATGCACTTTCATTTGGAATATATTTAACCGCGGCAGTGACTGTCCAGCATGTTTATAGATCGATATGCATGGATGATGATCAACTGCTTCAATATGGCTACATAAAGATTGCTATTACGTTGCACATTCAACTGAAATAGCTAGACGATTTCATGAAACTGGCTACGTAAATGCTAAACAGGGAGATAAGACCTTTTTAAGAAAATCAAAATAAAATACACCTGGAATTATCTCCTAATTTAATGGTTAAATAGAACATTACATAAGTCATTGACTAATATCATTTGCCGCTCTCTCTACCGTTTAATTTCTAGTTAACATTTCAATTCTCCTGACATTAAATATGGTAACACTAACTTAACTAAAAGTTTGAGTAAATTCAATACCTAACAAAAACCCAGAGTTAATATTTTCTTTTAAAATATATTTCTTCTAGTACGGGGCATGTTATGCTTTCCCTAATGTGAAGAGATATTTTTCCTAGCAAAGAAAGTAAAATCTGTTCTTTGTCACTATCCGGTTTATTGATTCTTTTAAGGAATTGGCTGTGTAATTCCCATGTGGTGTTCATTTTCTCAATTGTTCTGTTTTTTTATTTCTTTACTCAATTCTTTCATGTGTTTGTGTTTCTGGCGTATGCGTCATTACGATGTTTGTATTCTCCGGTGTGTGTGCAATTAGATCGCCTGTTTCTACTAAATATACATATTTTTTTGTTTCTCTATGAACAGAGTATAGTGTTTTTTCTCCTTCATGTTATGATATTATTTCTCATAGAGTATTTTGTTTTGTTTTGTTTTATTTACCCCCTCTCCGTGTGGGTGTCTAGATCAGCTGTAATGTTTTATAACCTAACTCCAGCTGCGTAAGATCTCCGCCTTCATTTTGTTTAGGTACATAAAAATTGTGTGTTACTGATTTTAGATAATTTTCCTTTGTGTTTAATATTTAAAATATGACTTAACTTTCAGTTTATTTCATTGATGTTGGGAAAACAATGAAAAGTCTGATAGTTTCCATCTTATTTTTGCTTTGTCACTCACTTTTTTTCTTTGTAGAATTATTCTATTCAGCTTACGATGTATTCCTTTGAGATCTCTTATATTCTGACATGTTGGCACTTATAACTCACCCTAATTTCACTGAATACGCTTCGTTGTTGTTTTTTTTTTACTTCGAGCTCATCTTTTCTCAGTAAAATCATTCTGTCATATTAATCAATACGAAATCCCATGATCACTAAATCAGTTTTAAACTTTCAAAAGGATTTTCAAGTTTTACCCCTGGCCTTCTCTACACAATCTAATAATAAAACATGGCGACTTTCTTTGTCATTGTTAATATTGTAGCAACATTAAGTACAACGTTGTATTTAATAAGATAAGGGAAAGGCATTAGTTGCGATGGTCTTTACGGGCTCATTTTGAATATGCACCATTAATTGTTAGACAGTTATTGTTGTTAATACTATATCGTTTAATTCTTTCATTAAAAGTATTGTCTTCTACAGATTGCACAACAAATTCAACAAGTCTAAACACTTTTTCAGCGTCCACATTGCGGACTAATACTGCGGTATTAGTTCTCATAATGGATATAATATATAATGCTGTTATGACTGCCTGTACTATGCTCTCGCTTGTTGTTTGAGGTGATTGCGTTGACATAGACACCGTCTCGGCCCTCTCGGCTCAGTAGAACATTTCGGGCGTGATAACAGGAGAGAGAGAGAGAGAGAGAGAGAGAGAGAGAGAGAGAGAGAGAGAGAGAGAGAGAGAGAGAGAGAGAGAGAGAGAGAGAGAGACAGACAGACAGACAGACAGACAGACAGACAGAGACAGAGAGTTGCACCAGCACTGAGCTGGTCGAATTTCAACAGAGTAAACTGGAGCAACATGAAATGAAGTTCTTGCTCAAAGGTACAACGGGTTACCATAAATTGAACCTACGACCTTTAGGATAGTGATCTCAATACCCTGACCACTTGGCAATGCTCCATCATTAGAAATATTAATGTTGTTTCATGTACATAATTTACTTTTCTCGAGATCAGTAAGGTCTGTATCCGAAATCTGAACTTTTTCATCTTCTTCCTTTGTTTATGATTACTGTTACAAAGCGACAAGCTGGCAGAAACGTCATCATGACGGACAAAATGCATAGCGGCATTTTGGCTGTCTTTACGTTGTGAGTTCAAACTCCATCGAAGTCGACTTTGCTTTTTATTTTTCGGGGTCGATGAAATAAGCACCATTCAAGTACTTCAAATTTTCAGGCTTTCTGCCAGTAGTATAAAGAATTATTACTATCACGTGATTTTGATATCAGTCATGTGAAAACATCATGCGTCAGCATAACTGATATCAAAATAAGTTTGTTGCTAGGCACCTGCTGAGTTTCGAACCATCGTTCTATGGTATTCCCAGCATAGAACTACAACTTACCATAGGCTATATGTCACCATAAAAGGCTTTAACACCTATGCGAACATGGCTTGACCACTCAGCATTAGCTGATCTGTTGTGGTAAAAAAGGCGAACTTCAGAAGTGCGTGAGTTTTCCCGCCAAAACTGTTTGCTTCATATCTTTTATCTTTCACTTGTTGCAACCATTTGATCGCGGCCATGCTGGGGCACCGCCTTGAAATTTTTAGTTTTGTATCGACCCCAGTACTTAATTTTATTTCAAAGTCGGTACTTATTCTATTGGTCTCTTATGCCAAACTGCTAAGTTACAGTGACGTAAACACACCAGCACCAGTTTTTAAACAGTGGTAAGGGACAAACATTGACACAAATACACACACACACACACACACACACACACAGATATACATATATATACATATATACGACGGGCTTCTTTCACTCACAAGGTACCATATAGTGGGACTGAACCCTGAACCATGTGGTTGGGAAGCAAGTTTCTTACCACACAGCCTCGCCTCAGGAAACTGTTGCCTCCGTTTATTATTTGTAGGCTTTCATGTTATTAATTATTGTTGACAGTAGGTTCGTATCGTAATCTCTTATACCTTTGAGATAGATGTATTACATTTTTATCATGTGTATACCGTTCTTTAAATTTTTCGGCAGAATCCCAGGTGTTTTGTTCTGTTAGAGATATTTGAGCTTAAAAGCATCGCACCGGAAATTCAATATGTGAACTTAAACTGAATTTTGTTCTTGGGTCATGCGCGTTTATGTTGCTTTGTATAGCTTGTTTTCTCCTTGAAGAATATTTAATAATTTTAACTTTGAACATTTTTCCTCCTCGTAATTATAATAACCAGCAAAGCCCGTAGAAATTCCACGTGTTTTGCCCGTGAATATGGATACAAGCTGCTTCCCAAGCACATAGCTCCGGGTTCAGACCTTGGGCTATAGCCTACTATAGCCTTGGGCTGACGAAAGCCTTATGAGTGGATTTGGTAGACTGACACTGAAAGAAGACCGTCATATATATATACATATATATATATATATATATATATATATATATATATATATATATATATATATATATATATGTGTGTGTGTGTGTGTGTGTGTGTGTGTGTGTGTGTGTGTTCTTTCTCTTATCATATCTATGATAGCTTACTGCATTATTTTTGGGCAAGATTAAATTCTCTGACCCAAATATTTCATCTAAATAGATTAGTACAGCTCCTTTTATATAAACATAAACTTTTTTGTTTGTAAAAGTTTCTTCGTCCGAATAAAATTTCTGGGGTGTCGCATAAAAGGTAAGTAGGAAGCTATTATTGTGTTAATTAGAAGGCGGCGAGCTGGCAGAAACGTTAGCACTCCGGGCGAAATGCTTAGCGGTATTTCGCCCGTCGCTACGTTCTGAGTTCAAATTCCGCCGAGGTCGACTTTGCCTTTCGGGGTCGATAAATTAAGTACCAGTTGCGTACTGGGGTCGATGTAATCGACTGGCTCCCTCCTCAAATATTTCGGGCCTTGTGTCTAGAGTAGAAAGGATTATTGTGTTAATTAGGTTAATAGAGAGCTCATTTTCGCAAAGTAGCGAATTGGTAGAATTATTATATCTTCAAAAAATTCATTACTGTTTATGAGGTGCGTTCAAAAAGTATTCGACTTTACTTTTTCACAATTAATGCCGCATCGGCAAAATCCTGTGGGTGGAAGGTGACACCACCGAAGGAGGAACAGACACGGTTCACCTGTGCTTCGCATTGGCGAGCCGCGTCTGTTCCTGCTTGTTATGCGTAAAGTACAGACGTGCAGTGCGCGCTCGTCGGATTTTCGTTTTCACCAAACGCACCGAGGAAAGATATTGCATCAAGTTTTGCCAAAAGCTTGGCGATACTCAAGCTCAAACCATCTACAAGATTAATAAAGTCGGATACCTTTTGAACTCATGTCGTACTCCTGCTATTCATGCCCAGAGTTCAAATCCCGCTGCTATCGAAATATAAATCTTCTTTTCATGGGTAAAAATGTTCATGTTTCAATAGTATTTTTGGAGTGCGACACAAAAGGTTGGTAGGAAGGAGAGTACTACAGTAATCCCTCGCCATTATTATTAAAGCTTACGTCGATTCCTCCGTGGTGTTGTTTTGCATTTCTAATAAAATAAATATATACAATTTATAAAAATAATTTTAAAAAATAGACAGTACAGTACTGTTTCTACTTCGCGGATTTTCACCTATCACGGGGCGTTTTGGAACGTAACACCCGCGATAGTGGAAGGATTACTGGATTGTATTTGTATCCTTCGTCGAACATCAGCGTGTAAATCTCTCCTCAGAATTTGAGAACCGAGGGCAGGTTTTCAGTTCCAAGCTGGTTATTCCATATAGAGTACATAGTCTTCGTATTGAGATAAATTTGATTAAATTGTAAATAAGATGTGTAAAGTAAGTTTGAGGTCTTGAAGAAGATAGAGATGAACTGTGATGTTTTACGCGGTTCCTTACACCACACGAACTTATTTTATGGAATTTTTATTCTTTTTTTAATTTTCTGTTTCCTCTCCTTAGTAACTTGGCTTCTAGTGCTTTGCTTAAACTGCAGTTCCAAAGTTAATCGTTTAGAAATTTTCGCATTTCTTTCACTATTAGCTACATGTTTTATAGCTGGTGAAAGCAGAAAAATAAATAAATAAAAAGCAAGTGTGCTGTTGACGAGTAGATTTGATGTAAACAAACAGCAGGTGTTGCGTATTTAGTTACTGATATTATTAATAACGTCTTCTAAATTACGCTTCTGTTTATAATCAAGCGAAAATGGGATATACTTGAAGCTATTTCTCTTGTAGTTGGAAGGCACGATCAGCTCTGTTGTTTGCGTGTGGCTACTGAAGTTTCACTATACTTACTGAGCAGTCAACACGAAAATCTCTACAGATTCACTATATTTGCCAGAAACAACAGCCAAATCCTCGTTATATCACAAAATATTGGATGCTTTTAAAGTAGCAGAATGGCTACGGGTTTATCACTTTTGTTTATAAGCCTGCTTAACCACAACTGAACTAGAGTAAAACAACATTTTGTGATATTTTATTTGTCAGGGCGTTGAGTGAAACGTCTGTTTAATCTTGTGATACTATTCAGAAGTACCATCAGCAATGCAGGCAAGAACGAAGAGCTAATTAGAATGAATTATGTGACGAAGGAAAGGCAATATTACCTATTTTTGTAAACATGGGAGAAAACTTTCGACATGTTCTGATCTTATTAGACCTCTTTAGCGAATCACAGAGTCACACTTATTTTCCCAAATAAAACTGGCAAACTGGGGAAGTTTAATAATACTGAAAAACCCCAAGGGTTATCTCCCGTATTACAGCAATAATTAGTTTCTAATATGGGCACAAGGCCCGCAATTTCAGTGTGGGGGGTGTGTAAGCCGATGACATCGACCCCGGTACTCAACTGGTACGTCTTTTTTATCGACTCCTGAAAGGATAAAAGGCAAATTCGAATCTGGAGTAATTAAAACATTATTAGTTATTGAACCTAATATTGTATTTCTTGAGGACATAATTATTTCTAATTACCTAATTAGCTATATTAAACATGTTCACACTAACTTAAGCAAATGTTGATAATTAAGTAGGGGCTAATATAATAAATGTAGTGAAGGGAGGAGAACATATCACTAACTTAATTCTGGAGGATTAATTTAGTTTCCGATAGTTTTTAATCAGCAAGAAATCACAAAAGTAACTCAAGGGCCGTGAGTTTCGTGTAAGATAATTATCAAAATGACATACACGCACACATAAATTAGTATCACGTTTTGTTATATCTTGAGGTATAAATCGCTCTAAAAAGGATTTCACTCAAAGTTAAAACGTTAACATCTATGAAAACAATTATCTACATCTTTAATAGAAAACAAAACAACTGAGAAATCTCATTGTAACCCCCCACACACACACACACATTCAGGCACACACATATATATATCTTTGAAAAAATTATTTTCTTAATTTAAAATTGTGTATCAATCTGGGTATTTTGAGGGGCAGGGGGTTCTAAAAAAACATTTTATACACATACACCACCGATTTCCCGGTATCCTTGGTTCAAAAACCTTGCTGGATTAACCATTTTGCTGGACCATACATACATACATTCACACATGCTCATAGTCGACATCAAAATCTGAGTCAAAGAATGACATCTCTTAGTGCTCACTTGACCTATAAGAAATATCAGCTAAATTTCTTCCTCTTTAAAATCAACATCTCATCAGGTTGGATACACTGGATAATGCAGTCCTAGATATACTGTGTCTGAAAATCAGATGGTATGGTCACAGTTAGAACGTTTTTAATCATAAGTTGATACGATCAGTGAAGACCGGGATATAATACACGGCAACAACAAAAGTAGGCTTTTGGCTGTCATATACCGGGTAATATACCAGAAAAACCTCCCTTATTTTACTCATCAAGAATACAGCCATACATGTCTTGTATTGTTATAAAGACAAAGGTATGGCCGAATGGATAGGAAGGTCACTTTGTAATCAACATATCCCAGGTTCAATCTCAGTGAGTGGCATATTGGGCAAGTGTATTTTACTATCACCTCAGGCCAATCCACACTTTCTCAGTGAAACTAGACAGAAACCTGTGCGGAAGCTTGAACAATGGATGGATTGTACCTGTAATTCAAAAGTCCCGCACAGTGTTTCTGTCACTCATTCAGCACGATGATTACGCTAAGGGTTAAGAGGCGATCCTTCGGTATTGGCAAACAGACTATCGCTATGAGGAGACGACGTCATCCACCCTCTTTTTCAGCCTAGCCTCTTTGTCTGTTATGAGGGAAGTTTATGTGGGTGAATGACGTCGTCTATTAATACCGAAGGACTTCCGGGTTAAGAATATTCATGTCTGCGGAATACACGGCCACATACAATTTAAAGACAACGAATGTGATGGTCGAACAATTGGCGCAGTCACCGTCGAAACGGACGCAAACCCAGTCATTTTATTAGGGTTTGTGCTTGATCAGGCGCTGACCTGATAGGTGGTGGTAGTGAGCTTCTCAACAGAGCAACAATTCCAGTTTATGATTACCACACCGCAGGGGAAGGAGGAAGCGGATGAGGAAAAGGAGGATGAGGATGAGGGGGGGGGAAAGGGCCCACGAAACAGATATTTTAAACCATAACACAACTGTTATTTACTTTCACGCCGCTCAAAACCTTTGATAAAACAAAATTCTTTTGTCTCTTACCCACCGCCATTCGCTCCGTTTCTTTCGTCATTTGCCCATCACTTACCTCTAACTCCCCCATACATAATTCTCTTCACTTATGCTCGTTCATGTTTGTATGTAGCTACATAGGGAGGTCTTCGTGTTTGTCTCTAATTTCTTTCTATACGGCTCGCTATTCTTTACACGTTCTAATCGCGCGCGCGCGCACACACACGCGCGCGTATTTATATACATGTAGACATATATTTATACCTCTCTCTATATGTATATGTGTGTATGCATATATATATACATTTGCTTGTATGCTTGTGTATGTGTACATATATATCTATACACATATGCATACACATTTGCACGTGTGTGTGTGTTTGTATCAGCCCGGTCCTTTTCCTCTTTTTATCATCTACAAAGCCCTATAAAGATTGCCTCTATCTTTCACTTTTCGTATTTTTCTTTTTCATACATAGACATTTCTTTTCTTGCCCCGCCACAAGTCTTTCACTTCTTTTCTCTATTCGTCTCTCTCACATTTATAACGCATATATATGTAGGTAAAGTGTGTTTTAATGCCCCAAAATCCAAGCATTCCTCATATCAAGAAAACCGCGTCGTACACTTCTCATCTAGATTCCCTGACGGTCGTATCAAATGTTGACTATTACTGTCATTGAGGAACTCTCCCGGTGAACGTACGTACTTTATATCGTTCGGACTCTTATCTTCAGGTACAAAAATACATCAGACTCTAACAATTGCTAGCGCACAACAAAGCTCAAATGAGACTTTCATAATGGAGTGTGCTGTTACGGTGTTCAACTACACGTATCCTGGATCGACTGATTAGCTTGCTCCTTGCCTCTAGACATGCTGTCTCCTGCCTATTTTGTTTTCTACTGCTGCTATACTGACCTCACTTCCTCAGAGCTGGTTAGTCTCTTACCTCCTCCATTCAGTACCCCTGATCCACTAATCTGTCAACCTGCCATCAACTTTGTTGTGTTCAATCTCCAAGCACTGCACCCAATTCCTCCTTCCTAGAACATTGGCCTTCTGGAATCAACACCTTGCCCATGTCTTTCCTGTACTGTGAATGTTAACATACAACAGTTTAAATGGAACTTCCACGAGGGCATAGATTTTACTGGTCCCGAAATCTACAAGGGCCATTGGGCACTAAACATTTTCCAAGACTAGACGATTACATACATACATACAGACAGACATACATACATGTATATATACATACATATTATCATATATACTATATCATTTCTATTCTGAGTAAGGGGGGTGGACCTTTTTGTATGTATACATATATACTTTTCTGTATTCAATGTATTTAATATTCTTTGGATATCGACCTGCCTAACTTGCTTATCTCTACATTTACTCCTCTCCCTGGTCAAGTTTAAACCTCTTGAGACACTACTGAGTGTACTGTATACGGAGAATATCTGATTCTCATCTACGAACTATATATATATATTACATATGCGTATTATATACTACGTATATATATATATATATATATATATATATATATATATATATATATATATATATATATATATATATATATATATATATATATATACACACACACACACACACACACACACACACACACACACACACACATATATATATATATATATACATACATACATATATATATATATATATATATATATATATATATATATATATATGTATGTATGCATGTATGTATATATATATATATGTGTGTGTGTGTGTGTATGTATGTATATATATATATATATATATATATATATATATATATATATATATATATACATATATATATATACTTCTGGGGTCTAGTTTTTTTCATTCGCAAAATATGTATTTTTTAAAATCGACTGTAAGAATGTACCCCTCCAGTCTCATTGCTTTAAAGGTATGATGTTGTGTAGAAAAAAAATTGGACAAAAAGTTACAGATGTTTAAAAATCATAGAAACTGGCTATTTTTAGCCAATAGCGAGACAGACATTTTCTGCGTTTAGCGGAGCGTTGTCAACTTTAAGGTTGTACCCTGTGAAATTTATAGTTTAGCGTCTAACCTGTTCATTGTAGTTTTCTAAAGAAACAGAAATACCTAATAAATTCAACATGTGTCGCTTACTGTTTCTTTTGTCTCTTCATTGATTGTATGTTTTTATCATTTTTAAAAATGTGTAATATTAATATATTTGTCTGGATGTGTTTATGTTATGCATCCTTCAGTATTATGTATACCTGCCATCTATTTACGTACATCATTAATATATAAGTGCATGTGTGTGTGTGCGTGTGCGTGTGTGTATGCGTGTGCATGTATGTGTGTGTGTGTGTGTGAAGTGGCCGTCTGTCTTCAAAACTCCAAAGTTGAGTAACGTTTTCATGCTTAGATTTGTAAACTACGATAAGAATAACACTGGTCAACAAAGAATTTGTCCCAAGGAAAAGAATACTCGTATCGTATACGTTTTTGCATGCAGAATTCAAAAATAATGTCAAATTAGCTGTATCCCCCACAGTTTCTCTGTTCCACGATATCCCTCTCAGTTCCTTTTATGTGGGTTAAATTTCAGTTACGCTGTTGAAATGTGAAGCTAACAGTTTAAAAAATACTTTCAATTAAAATTTTTATGAATAGAATTAACCTAGTGAAATCATAAATCCAGCTATCTGAGTCAATGAGTCCCAAAAATATATGAAATGAAAAATATGTAAAAATACTGAGTGCGACAAATCATCATAGACAGCAGTGAACTACAACACAGCGTGCGGTTGTCATGATAACAAGCTGCTAATGCCATGCTGTGTGTTGCTTGGCTAAAATTACCCAAATTTCCCAACTTTAATTCCAAATAACGTCAGATTCTTTAATTTGTGAGACAAAGTAATTGGTTGAAGGTAATCAAAATTCAGGGTTGCATCAATGCACTAAAATTGAAAGCAATCTGAGCAAAATTAAGGTGGGGCTTATTTTGCGAATGAGAAAGACTAGATCCTTCTTTTCTACTCTAGGCACAATGCCCGAAATTTTGGGGGAGGGGGCCAGTCTATTAGACCGACCTTAATACGCAACCGGTACTTCATTTATCGACGCCGAAAGGATGAAACGCAAAGTCAACCTCGGCGGAATTTGAACTCAGAACGTAACGACAGACGAAATAGCGCTAAGCACTTCACCCGGCGTGCTAACATTTCTGCCAGCTAAACGCCTTTACTTTTATTTTTATATATATATGTGTATGTGTGTATGTGTGTGTGTGTGTGTGTGTGTGTGTGTGTGTGTGTGTGTGTGTGTGTGTGTGTGTGTGTGTGTGTGTGTGGATGTGTGTACATATATATATATATGCATATATATATATACATATATATATATATATATATATATATATATATATATATATATATATATACATATATGCATATATATATATATGCATATATATATATATATATATATATGCATATATATTTGCACACATATATATATATATATATATATATGCATATATATTTGCACACATATATATATATATATATATATATATATATATATATGTATATATTTATTTTATTTTATTTATTTATTTATGTGTTTCAGCCAAGTGGCTGCGGTCATGCTGGTGCACCACCGTGATTTTCACGTTCCTTGCATGGCTCTTCTCCCCCACCTGACATGGTCCAATCAAGAGTTTTGATGGCACATCTGGTGTATAAGAGAATTTGACACAGCTGCCCTAAACTGCGTCTCATTACGAGCCATTGGTTCGTCTGGTATCTTGGAGAGGAAAGCGTCAAGTTTTGTCTTGAAGACCTCCGCATCCATGTCTTGCATGTCTCTCAAATGTTTTGGCAGGGCATTGGAAGAGCTGAGGTCCTCTGAAACCGAGGCTGCTGCAGTATTTCGTTCTTATGTGAGATGCAGTGGACGGTACCTTTGGCACCATGCAGTGGCGACCCGTGCGGGCATTCCTGTAGTACTTGATACCAAAGTTTGGCACCAGTCCTTCCAGTATTTTCCATATGTATATTATTACATATCTCTCCCGCCTGCGCTCCAGGGAGTAGAGACCTAGTGCCTTCAGTCGCTCCCTGTAGTTCATCTGTTGGACTGTGGCGATCTTTTTTGTATAGTGCCGCTGAATTGCCTCGAGTTCTGCTGTCCGCTTAACACTGTGTGGTGACCACAACTGAGAGCAATAGTCTAGGCGGCTCAGAACAAATGTCTTCCATAGAATCAACATGACTTTTTGATCCCTTGTACGGAAAGTCCTCAGTATCCACCCCGCCAGTTGTCTGCACCTTGCTGTCAACTTGACAATGTGCATGTGAAATGATGCATCACTACACATGTTGATGCCCAGATCTCTCACTGTTTGTGGTTCTGGGATTGCAGTACCTCCAGGCCCTGTGTATGCCAGTTGGGAGGTACTTGTGGTCTTGTAGCGCAGTACTTGAAATTTTTTTGCATTGAACTGCATATTATTTTGCTCTGCCCACTCATATATTGCATTTAGGTCATTCTGCAGGCTTACAATATCATCAGGATTCTTTATTGCCTGAGATATCTTTGTGTCATCAGCATAGCTAGTGACAGTGGCTCTCCGAGTGACCGTGGGCATGTCCAGAAGGGCCACTATGAACAGTAGTGGCCCCAGAACAGTTCCCTGTGGAACACCGCTCAATATTTGTGTTTCCCTAGATAGTTCTCCATTGGCTGCAACTGTCTGACTTCTACCATTCAGGAAGTCATGCAGCCACTCTCCTAATTTACCAGCTATGCCAAGGTTTCGCAGCTTGTGACATATCAAGCCATGATCAACTTTGTCAAAGGCTTTTGCAAAGTCGAGATATATCACATCAACATTTGAATGGTCAAGTAGCTGCTTCAGGACCCAGTCATAATGCTGCAAGAGCTGCGTGAGGCAGCTTCTACCTGGACGGAAACCATGCTGGGTCTCATTCAGCAAGTCATTTTCTTCTAGGAATGCAATCAACCTCCTTCTGACAATTCGTTCCATGACTTTGCTAATATGTGAAGTCAGAGAGATGGGCCTGTAGTTTCCAGCCTCTGCTCTGCTTCCACCTTTATGGATAGGACATATGGTGCCTTCCTTCAGCTTTTTGGGAAGTTTACCATTTGCAAGGAAACTCTGGAAGAGTATCCGGAGTGGTCCTGCTAATTCTTGTTTACACGACTTTAAGAGGACAGCTGGGAAACCATCGGGGCCAGTTGCCGAATTTGAGCTCATTTCATTTATGGCAGCTATCACATCTTCCTCTTCAATGTCAATGTAGGTAATGGATGCAGTCCCCTTCTGCTGAGTGCTATTGTCAAAGAAATCAGCTGGGTTCTTTATCTGCATGTGACTCAGAGGAGAGGTGAAGACACTCTTGAATTGTGTACTGAGCACTTCACTTATCCATGTGGGATCTGCAGTCAGTGAGCCATTAGGCAGGAACAGGGGTCCTATCTTATACTGCACCGTAGCAGTCTCCTTTGCAAATCTATAGAAAGCCTTGGGGTTTGTTTTTATGCTTTCTACTGCTCTCTTTTCCTTCTCTGCTCTCTCCTTTTCATGGGAGAGTTTAATTTTGTTTTCTATTTCTAACAGTGTTAGTTTTAATTTAGCCCTTTTCCTATCCTCCAGTTCTCTATTTAACTGGTTTGAGACCTTTGTTCTGTGTCTCATAAGGATTTTCCTGTCTCTAGGAAATCTATTGGCATGTTTGCTGGTCTTTCTATATGGCACGTGTTTGGTGCATATGTCTTGTATGGTTGACATAAAATGACTTAGTTTGAGGTCATTGTCTTGTATAGAAAGCCTGTCATGCCAGTTTTGATTTCGAATCTCTCTGCGAATTGACTTCCAGTTCGCCCCGTGGAAATTCAGGTTGGATATTGCTTGAGTCCTCCTGGTGGGGTGGGTGTCAGTGGGTTGTCTAGGACCATACATAGTTAATTCTATAATGTTATGATCTGAGAGAGATGTGGGCGTTATTTTCACATTATGGATTAGGCTCACATTGTTTGTGAAGCAGAGATCCAAAATATTGCTTCCCCTGGTTGGTTGGAGTATCACTTGTTCCATGAACAGCATGTTGGATAGTTCTAGCAATGATTTTGCCTGGCTTTGTTCATGCAGTGACATCCCAGAGAGGATGTGACCTTCAGGCCATTTAACATTTGGGAGGTTAAAGTCGCCTAGGAAAAGTATATTGATGTGTTGGTCCAGATTTGTCAGGACCTCTTCTATGCGTCTGAGGCTGTCCTCAAATTTACCTTCCTGCTTTGCGGTATTTGGTGGACGGTATGTTGAGCATACAACTACATCAATTT